>NW_005054323.1:5507536-5512111 GCF_000277835.1 Geospiza fortis
CGAGCAGAAGTGCACCGGCGGGGAAGGCGCCTGCGGCCGAGAGAGGGCGGGGACCGGGTCTGGGCTCTGCCTGGTGTCAGTGCCGAGCTGCTGCTGTTGGTTTGTCTTGTTATACATATACACATACAGTAATAAAGAACTGTTATTCCTTTTCCTATATCTTTGCCTGAAAGCCCCGTAATTTCAAAGTTGCAATAATCTGGAGGGAAGGGGGTTACATTTTCCATTCCAAGCAAGGTTCCCACCTTCCTTGACAGACACCTGTCCTTTAAATCAGGACAGGTATCCCATGAGCCTCTTTCTCCCCAAGCGACAACACCAGCTCCTTCAGCCACTCCTCACAGGACTTGTGCTCCAGACCGTTCTCCAGCTCTGTTGCCCTTCTCTGGACATACTCCAGCCTCTCAATGTCTGTCCTTTAGTGAGTGAGGAAGGGGTCCAGAACTGGACATAGCACTTGACGTGTGGCCTCCACCAGTGCTAAGTACAGGGGGACAATCCCTGCCCTGGCTCTGCTGGCCACACTATTGCTAATCCAGGCCAGGATGCCACTGGCACTGCTGGCTTGTGTGAAGCCACTGTCAACCAGCATTCCCAGATCCTTTCCCCATTTCTTTTCTGCGTTCAACTAGTATCTCAGAAGTATCTCATAACTAGAAATCATGTCTTCAGATGGGTTGGATCATGCTGATAAATATTAAGAAGTCATTTCAGCAGAAATCAACTATAATTACTTTAAAACACAACATTAACATATGTGTCTGAAGTACCTAAATTTGCTTCAAGAAGTTTCTTTTGTACCAGTTTCTACCCTTCTGTGTCTACCTCTCCAAACAGAAGAAACCTAAACTTAATTATTTATACATAAATATTTAAATCTCGTTGGATTTATTTGGGGGATTTATGAATTGTCTTTAGGTAATAATGCTTGGCAACAGTATAAATTACATTTTCGATGTAAAAGTAGTTGAGACAATTCAGAATTAGTTTTCTGAATGCCCACTTCTTCTGTGAGCCAAAAAAGAAGAGTGTTAAGATTATTAAGTAACTTTATCCTCATTCTAAAGATGTAACACAATTGAACTTTGTATTTTATAAAGAGCTGATAACCTCTACTGGTTAAGTTAAATAGTCATCTGCCAAGCATGACTACTAGAATTAGCAATACCATGTCATTTTAGTTGCCTGTTGAACCCTATATCCTGTATTCATAGGAGGCGTCACATATGGTTCCACTTTTTCTCTCCAGTAGGAACATCAGGGCATGGCCAGTACAGCACACCTCAAATGTTGTGTTCACTGTGTTCCAGGTGCTTGAAAACAACAGACAATTTTCCACTTTCAAACTTAAATAACAAATAGCACAATTTTGTGACATAACATTCTTCCCAGCAATTAAATATCAGGTGAGACTTTTTCAAAGCTATAGCAATTATATTTTAATCTTAGAGATATTACACCTTTTTCATTTTTTATCCAATTGAAGTGAGGTTTTCAAACTACTAGAGTAATTCTCCTGCAGTCCTCAAGAATTTAAGAAATGCCTACAAATTAAGTCATACTTTCACTACTTGCATAGGGCTTTAGAAGATGCTTAGTACAAGGGTATGCTTGTTGAATAACTTAACATTCCAACCTACTACATAACTTTGCAATTTAAGAGCCATTCCATGAAGTGCAGGCTTTGGAGAAGATACACAGAATGGTGTCTCCAAAAATTTCATTTCATTACCTTAAGGTTGAAACTAGACGGTACAGTTTTTTAAAAGATACATGCCACTTCCATACAATGAAGAAGCGATACATTCAGACCAATGGATATATAATTAATTACTGATCTCAGCCACCTACTACAAACTGGATGCATGAATAATAAAAATAGGACAATGTCATATTCTGTCAGTACTCAACAGTTACAATAGTCAGTGTTTCATCCCTATCACACTGTCTAATTTAAGATCTTAATTTTTCATGCAATTTTAAAAAATATACTATCAAATACCAATAAATTTAAACTTGGGAAAAAACTTCTGATGTCTACACTTGTAGATAATAAGGCTTTTAACCGAGTCCTACTTAACACAGACTAACTACAGCAGTTCTAGAGAACAGCCAGGCAAACAATTCCACTGGTTTTAAAGAGAAGTGTCCATAAAGTGATTTCTCACAGTTTACCTCATTCAAAATTACAGGATTGCTCTTAATGTAGTTTTGCATGGAATTAACATCAATTAGCTGACTCCCAACTATAAAAGGAAAATTTCACAAGAAAATCTTTACAGCGTGCTTAGAAAGTTATCAAAAAAGCACTATGTATCTAGAGATAGGGAGAGAAGCAAAAGGAAGAGAAGTAAAAGGGAAAAGGAGAAAGGGAAGGAGAAAAGGAACCTCACAGTGATATAAACTGAACAAGTGGAGCTGTTTGTGTATGCACAGAGTAACCAAGTGTAACTGAAGCTGTCAGGTAAACAAAAAGTAGGTTTACATCACTGCACTACTTGTGCAGCACATACATTACTATGGGTTAGCTATAGCACCAGTACTCTGCTCAGATGTGAAATGCAACTTTTTATACTTCTGTTTCTATTCTTAGAAATAATGACAGAATAGACTATCTCGGAAATGCTTCTGCAATCACTGGAAGGTCAAAAAAGTATGGAAGTTGGGATGAGACAAAAAAAAAAGAAGCAGGTATCACCAAACAGACTTCTAAATTAGAAGAGTAAAGATGCACCTGTGGAGCTTTTTGTGTGGCTTTAAAAGTGATCATCACTGTATGGGGAAGCATTTGCAACCTACCCTCTGCCAGAGACATACAGCTGTGCTTTCTAAGGTGCATAGGAATCTCACAGTGTTACATATTACTACTTTATTATGGAAACATAATAATACACACATAATTTAAATATTTTTCATATTGAAAGAAATGCATGCAAAAGGGCAACAGTGAAAAATTTCCAGTTTAGCCTTTCTTGAATGTTTGGTTTTGTGACGCTGTTCCTGCAATTATATACTGCATCTAGAACTGAAAATCTACAAAAAATTTTAAAAGGTTACTACAGAAAAGTATACACATGCAATATTTTCATTTCCTAAAATCCTTGCACTTTACTTGACTACCTTTACTCTCTCTGATTCAGATAGAAGAGCACAATGAAAGAAATATGTACTCACTCTGCCTTTTGTTCTCTCACTGGGAAAACAAAATATTCTGCTTTTAACGATAATGTATTCTGCACAGCTATAAAGACTAAGGCATAGTTTGTAGAGAAGAAGACATAACAAACTTAGAAACAATAAGGAGGCATTGCCCAGAATCTATTTTTACATCTGAAGATGTGGACATTTTTAGTTAATTTCTCTTCTTTTCCTCCTAATAAAATTAGTAGTTTGAAACACATAAATATTTAAATCTACATAAACAAAACAGCTCCTGTACTTAAGTATTCCAAATAGCAGTTTCTTCTAAATTATGAGTTATCACTGTTAATTCTAAAACTGAAATATGAAAAAACTTGATACTGACCAAGTAGCAGGATAAAAATCTTACTCCTCCCCTCCCCTCCCCCCCGTTTTTTAATTTCTATTTGTCTTGCTTAAATTAAGCAGAGAAAGGGGGGTGGGATAGAGTGATATTAATTTTCAAATATAGAATTTGTGTTTTTCCATGGTCATATCCCTGTCAGTTATTTAACATTATACCAGCAAAATTAAAAGTTCACATTGTCTCTGAAATACCACATCCAACAGTATATATGAAAATTATTTCTCTTTCAACTGTTGACTACATTAGTTTTGAAGCATTTTCTTCTCCACACATTCAGAGCAGTCTAGCTTCTTGTTCTCAGTTGCAAAAATGAAAACAAGAAACAGGATTATTTTAGACTCTAACCTGAAATGCTGCAGCCTCTGGCCTGCCCTTCAGCCCTTCCTCTGAAAAGGTCTCCAGGTGCAGTTTGGGTAGCTCCAGGGTGAAGTCATTCGTGGCTGCTGCAGTACACAGCAGCAAGGCCTGATCTCTGACCTAAAGGGAAAAAAACAGCATCAATGGTAATTCCCCTTCAGACACATTAACTGGGATGAACTGGGTCCCCTTGAGCCCACTGAGTGGACTTGCATTGATCGCTGGACCTGAAATCCATGAATAAATTTAGGACTAATTGATTTTTCGTTGCAAATAAATCTCTAATTCAGAGTGCTGGGAGAGAATGTTAAGAAGAAAAAGCATCTTCCCCTGGTCTGAAATGAGAAGAAAAGACACCAAGGGCTCTGTAGCCCAGCTGGCGTATATATTTCACAGATCTGTCGCCTGCAAAAACCTCATAAGAAAAGAAACAGTAATTGTAGTGTTGTACCGTAATTGTACTTCTGACTTAAGCAAACATGAACTGTGAAATTAAAAAGTTCATGTGATCACATCAATAAGAAGCTGGCATGTGAGTTCTGTCTACTCTGGTATCAGTCCTCCAGAATAAGGTTCATTTGGAAACAACTCAGTCAAAAGTCAAAATTAAATGAATAATCCACAAATTAAGGAAAACTAACTAACCTGTAACTTTCCAATTAATCGGCGGG
>NW_005054323.1:5513269-5545649 GCF_000277835.1 Geospiza fortis
GCCGCGCGGATTTAACGCGCGCCTTCCACTGCCACACCAGTTATGCTCAACACGCCATATGATGCCACACACCCATTTTTCATTCTGTTTAGTACAAAATTTACAATGTCCGCCTCCTGGAGATCCCAGTAGTCAGATTATATTGTAATACAAACGGATAGACACACATACAAATATACGTTAGTACAAACGAATAGATTAAATCCATTCATTTTGCATACACTGCATCTGTTGAGTAGCAATAGTGAGTACTGCAAAAAAAAAAAATTACTGTTCTAATGACCTAATACACGGTCTAATACTAAAACGTATACTGAATATATCCTAAAACATATTCTGGATATATTCTAAATACATATAAATCAATAGATTTCCTAAGTATTATTTTAATAAATATCATGGTTTTTTAGAGGCTGCCTTGCCCACAAGAATGCACTGAACATGAATTAAAACATAAATCTATTCATTTAAATCCCAGATTACTTTTCTGTAACCACTTACAAAATTAAATTCTTGTAAAATGTTGATTATGAGTGAACAGATTTCAAATAATAGCAGAGCCTTTGAAATCTGCTCTGATTGAAAGAAGCATGTGCAAATCTACTGATACAAAGAAGAAGAGATTTTATTTTATTCGTTCCTCTGTTCTGTGGGAATAGGGAGCCCTACATTTCCCAAGTTGACCTAAAGAATTCCTGTCAATACCTGTGGCTGCCAAACATATGCACTATGATGCAATTTTTATAACAGGAAAGGTCCTCTACACATTTTTTGCACACATAGTGCACTAGGTTCAGGATACACAGTCCTGTGGAACAAACATACTCTCTAGAGTGTTCTGTCAGCATGTGTAATTCTGATCAGATGTTAACCTTGCTGAAGATAACAAAATACATTGCTTTAAATACACACACATGCACACACGCACACATACACGCACACACCTGATTTACATTTTTATAGCTTATATGCACAGCAACTTTTTGGTGTCTTTGCTGCCAGTATACACACAGATAAAAGAAAACATTAATGTGGATTAAGGTACTAAGAATTTATCAACATCAAACCACCAGTGTTTTGCCTTCTACCCTTCTGAACCGTAGTCAATAGATCTAAATATTTTACTGCACCCTGGCCAATTCATTGTTTGATGTTTAAAAACTCAAACAGAATCAAAGAAAATTTATTAAATTTCAGCCCCCAAATGAGATACTATTAGCTTTGAAAGTCAAGTTTAACTGCGATATTGATGATTCTCTTTTTTCTGTGACAAAATTCACAAGGGAAATCTCTATGTCAAAGTACAAAAGCAGATTGCTAATACTAGGGGGAAAAAAACAATGTATAAGCAATGTAGGTATAATATATACACAATACAGACAGTACAAGTCCCTTTAACCCTATTAGTTTCAAACTCTCTATTTCAGTATTGGGGTCTGACACTCACTGAACAACAAAATATAAACCCCATTTTTAAAACAGGTGCATTGTGGTATACAAATGCCACTAATACCACTACCATTAATCAGAAAAGAATGCTTCTTAAAGAGAAGAAAATATAAAAAAAATTGATATGAGGATTCACAATTAAAAAACAAACCAAATACTTTTTTGTGTTTGTAAATACTTAGATTGCAGAGAGTACATCTTATTATCAGTATGCATACCAGGAAACTGAAAATTAATACAAACTTTTCCTTTTGAAAAATACTCATGAGGGTTCAGGGAAAATTGTAAGAACAAAAGACTGGCTGTATGCTGTACAAGTATACTATATTGTTTCACTAGAAGTGAAAACATTCCAGGCTGCCTATCTATTCAAGGACTGGAAAGCTATAATGGTCATGCCTGCATGGACTCATGTTGGAGAGACCAGATCTGTATGAAATCTTAGTAAAAAACTAATTTAATAACTTCTGTCTATTGGCTTTTTGAGATCCAGAAAGAAACAACAGGAATTGGGAAACTGTATTTATTTCCTCATTCTCTAATGCAGTAAAAACAGTACTCACATATAAACTTACATTACAGAATCATGAGGCAAAGATAAAATGGGTAATTTAATTTCTTTTTTAAAAGAGGGTATTTTTGTAAGCTCAACAGGCAAAAGAACCATCCTTTGCAGCTAATTTAAAATGCATTTTTTAGAGCTTTTTTGTATTTAATGACTTTTTTTCTTACATATGAAATCTAAAGCAAGACCATTTTGTCTGAAAGTTCTCCTGAGGCTAGAGAGCTTTATGTTAAAATCTAAAACACCTAATCAGCTATGATTAAAAATGTCTAAAACCAGTTTCACTTCCCTATATTGTAAAATTATATAAATTTATATTTATCCATTGTTAGTGAAGGTTTTGGACATTTCCAATTTTGGTAAACATAATTTTAGCTGAGATTATGAGAAGTTTCAAGAGCGATTTTACACAGAATATAGTTAAGTATTGTGACAGTATGCTTCTAAATATCATCATTACATTTTTCAGTTTAGACATATATAAATACTATATGAAAACAGGCAAAATCACAAATCCACCCTCTACTACAATACTCATAGCATTTTAAAATAAAGAAGAAGAGTGACTTATGACAGTGTTTAACTTTTTAATTAATTAGGAGAGCAACAAAGAAGACAACACTATAGCCACTCAATTTAAAATCGATAAAGTACTCATTAATTCAGATCAAAGCTGAAACTGAATAATAAACTGAAGTTACATTATTGACTGAGCCAAGGTGTAGAATTTGATGGACTAATTCTACATGTCCAAAAATTAACTTTAAAATTTTCTGCTGCTCAAAATAATAGTAGTTTTGTCTGCAGTCCACTCTGGTGCTTACATTGGTTTTTCTGTGTACAGTTTGATGTGGTATATGCCAGTTATGCCAATAGAGACATGACACTAAATGCTAGGAAGTTGTAAAGGGTATTAGAATGTGCTCAGCCTTCCTAATGTTTTCCCAGTTGCTATCTGACTGATACAACAAACCTGAGATTTTAGTTTTTATTTTGTTCCTAATTCAATGCTTTCTTATGGTGAAAATAAAATAAAATAATGTATGGATATAAACTTCATAATATAAGCTATATATGAGAATATTTTATAAGTTCAAAGTTCACCAACTCTACTTTAAAAATACTTATTTTTAGGCTTATTTTTCTTTAATTTCCTACTACTTTTTAAATAGCATATCATCTGCAATTTAAAGAGCAGAACAAGATCTAGTGTGATTTGGTGATAAGCAAATGGAAAATAGTGATTTAATCTGTTTGTCTGAGATCACCATACTGCTGATATAACTGCAAATACAGAAATCAGTCTAAGAGTACAAGCAAAATGGTTTCTACCACACTGCTATGTGTTCTGCATGTGACATACAACAGACAAAAGTGCGTTTAGAATTTTTTAAGCAGAACAAAGCAGTTTGAATGCCAATCTTAGTCTTAACCACAGTCTTGCAAGTCTGTGGCTGATTTAGCTGCGTAGTGTCTGCACCTCCAGGGCAGCACGTTAAGTGGGGGCCATATTATACAGGTTTAAAACATGCACGGGACACAGTCCTTTGCCTAGGGAAGCATTTTAACAGAAATTAGTTACATAGTAACTGCTTTGAATGGGCAAGTCTTTGTTATAGTGTTATACAAATTACTATAGAACTAAGAAGAATAATATTTTATACATTGTTGGATAGAATTAAACCTTGATGAACACTGCCTATTTTTTTCACATTTAATATGAATTGCTAAAGTTTTCTTACTCTGTATCAAAAATACAAATGAATATACAGGAAGGAAGTTCCACCAACAATAATACTGAATAGTCTTGATAACAGTAGTTCTTCAAGTAAGTTGCTGATACAGATTATTTTCCTCATGATACATTCATATACTTTGGGCTCTCTAGAAAACAGTGATCAATCTAAGTGTGATCCATTTAAGGGAACACGGACCCCAAATTATTTGCTGCAGGATTTGGCACAAGTAATATCCAAAGAAGTACCTCCCACAGCACCCTGTCAGATCATAGACATATGTTAATATTGGTTGCTCTTAATACCAGTCTGAGCCTGCTCTGAAAGTAAGGAAATTACTACAAAAAGTGTATATTCATCTCATTGAATGAGTGCCTATATAATTTCAGAGACAATATTTTCCATCAGGATGTTTCAGCAACCAAGGATCACTCCTGAAGTCAAGAGACTGCCTGTGACAAGTCTGTGACAAGACTGCGTATCTTAAACTGAAGGCACTTTAAATTAAGCACCTAAAAACTGGAAAATTATAGACACAATTAGAGAGACAATGAGGTGCGGAATGGTATTTGGAACCAAATTCGTCAATTGAACTGCAAAAACACCCCATCAAGCCATTCTTTTTTTTTCCCCGAGAGGGAAAAAAACCAAACTACACCAAATCACAATGTATTTTGCTCAGACAAGAGTGTCTTATAGGACAGAAAGGGAAACTTTAATGGATACTTGTTACATGGCCATCACAGTTAGGTTTGAGTTATCATTAAAAGCCATCAGATCATTGCACGTTTATTCATCAAAAGAAATATGTCCTCAAGTCCAAGGGTCTGACTTCTGTTGATAATGGAGGTTTAAATAGCATTTTGACATACCTTAGTGTAGGTGGCCATACATTATCGCAATTAGTTATACGAATATTTACCTCTATAGAATAACTACTGAAAATCTCTGTATTAGCATACTGATTCAGTGACTATGCTTTCTGATTACTGCCATACAAATTTGTATTTTATTACAAAACAAGCCATTTCACAGGTGATTTCTAAGAGAGCATTAATTACTGAACAACAGTGTTTGTGTAAAGGAGATATATCTCATAAAATTGATGTTTTGGGTGTGCTTGGCTTTTTTTTTTCTTTTTTTTTTTTCCTCCCTTCAGGACTAGTCAAGATTATGGAAATTAATTTGCAGAGCAGACTACCATTCCAGACTTACCTATAAGATTAATTCAAGCTTTCGCATATTACTACATACACACACTGCATGGTCAGTTGAATAAGATATTAATCTGATCCAGAGTTGGTTTTTTGCAAATGTTGACCACAACACCTGAGGTTCTCTTTAGCTGCAAGATGTGCACTATAATACATCCCCTATGAAAAGGTTTCAGTGACCTTGGGCTGAAAATGAACCTATGTCAGGAGAAAATAACAGTTAATATAGTCAATAATTCCATAGTTTTCAAAACAAGGATTTCTCCTTACTGAAGGCAAACTATATATAAGTATTCAGCCTTTTAAAAAACCCAAAACAAACAAACAAACAAACAAAAAAAAACCAAAAACCCCACCTCCACCAACCAAAAAAAACCCAAACAAACAATCTACCAAAAATAAAATCAAATAACCACCTTAAAACCAACAAAGAAAACCAAAATATAAAAACAAATGCATCCTGAAATTAGTTACTTAGATACATCCAAACTGAAAACAGTTAAGTGCATAGATATGACATTCGCTAATGTCTTATCTTTACTTTCTGAAGGTTTTTAAATCCCTCTTGAGTGGGAGTACCATTTTTAGCTTGGCTAGGTCAGAATGACACTGAACAATATGAGTGATGACACACTAGACAGCTATATGGACAGAGTTGTCATCAGCAAGCCAGCTGTGCTAACACCTGTATGTCCTGCACAACTGATCTTTAGGAACACGGATCAAGAAAGTCAGATTGCTAGGAGGGGAAACAAAAGTCATTCATCAAACACTGAAATTAAGAAGCACACATTTCAGATGGAGGAGGAGAAAAAGTAATATTTTTATTGCATTTTTTTCTTATTACAGAGAAATAATAGCTGGTTTTCTACTGCAATCTTCTTACAGAAGTTATTTAGAATTTTAACAATCTAATTGGGTTTTCTTGGTGATTTTTTTGCATGTACACATACTCACTGTTTCAATAGGCTTGTGATAGGGCCAGTTGAGAACAACCCAGGACCACAGTGATGGACAGACTTTGAGCACACATATAAAGCAGGCTTCACACTTAATATTAACATGTCTAACACACAGAAGAACCATCTTGGGAGTTTCATTAGGTTAGGCAAAAAAGAATTAAGTTGAGATCTCTAAAATGAGGGCTTTTAAATAATTATTGAGATAACAAAATAATATGATGGACTATAGATCCCAGTTAACTGAGAGAAATGTGGTTGATCAGTATACCTGAATGCGTCAGGTCATATCTACTGGAGTCTGACAGAGATAGCTAACTTAAGTCTCATAAGTGTTCTCTTCTTCCAGGACTGATCAATTTGTGGTCTCATTGCTGCAACTAACAATTATTGCCACTTACACTTGAGTGTTTTTTCCAATGTAGTCACTTGTATATGGACTTAAACCTATTGTAAATTAATTCCTTGCAGGCCATAAAACTGTCATCATAAGGAAATGCATTTGATTACTATGGACCACATCAGAAATAACAATCTACTGGTACAAGTATTCAATGGCCCCACCCCATCTCCAACTGTATTATGTGACTGTAAAATATGTGCTGTATTATAAAAAACCCAAACCATTAATTTAGATAAAGAAATAGAATTCTGTCTTTGTATTTTTAAAAAATGTATTATGGGATGGATGGTACAGTGTTCATATTTTTTTTCAGTGATAGAGTCATGGGACCCAGATCTCGTAAAAAGTTTAGGGGCATTTCAGAGGAGACAACAGGGGTCACAGCGACGCAATGAAACACAACAGTGGATGGATTTCAAGGCATGACTGCTGACAGGTCTGCATGGAAGTTGTTCTGCTAGCTAGCATATGAACCTTTCAATCAGCAGAAAAGAAGTGCACTACAGAAGTGGACAAAGAATAATTCTTCTGTCCAAGTGCCAGAAGGAAAGGAGCACACTGGATAGCTGCTTTGATCCCAAGTGATCAAAGCACTGGTGTGCTGGTGTGTCCCAAAGTGTCAGAATAAGTAGGTTGCTAACTCTGGTATTGGGAAAAACAGTGAGCACGTTGTATTTTATTAGCCTGCTAAAACAGCCAAATCCTAAGCAGCCAGGACCGACTATGATAGACTAAATTTGTCAAGATTTTGATAGTTAAGAGTACAAGGAAAAACAAAATATTTTCTGTCACTTTGAAGGCTGGCTCACTAGAATGACTTCTCATGGTGGTGTATAGCACAGGCTATATGTAGAGAACAGAGATTTAGGCAGGCTGAAAAGGAGGCAGCTATAGCAGTGTACCAGGTACAGTCTCTGTGAGGACAGATGAGTACAGGACAAAGTTGGTTCTAGACATCTCTGGTTCCCGACCCACCACAGGTCACAGCTAAGCCCCACAGCCCTGCTGGCAGCCCCTCTGTGAAAATGAATTTAAGAATGAGAAAAATCCATCACACAGGGAGAGAAGGAGGGAACAAAAATACTGAATATCTAAGCCAGAAAAGAAGTGAGGCAGAAACACTTAAGGCACTGGATTAGGTATTTCCTCATAGCACAGAGGACTGTGTTGGGGTATATCCATGCCATATTCCATGAAGGATCCCCTTCCAGAGCAGGTCCAGGAAATTCTTCAGGATAGTTCCTGAAGGAATTAATGTCCATGGAGAGTCCACGCTGAAGCAGATATTCTTGAAAGATGGCAGCCCATATGGAGAGCCCACAGTGATGCAGGGAAACAGCATGGGGAGGTAGGAGCTGCAGAGACAAGTTGTTGTGGACTGGCTGCAAACCCCTGTGCCTCACAACATGAGCAGAGCAGTCACAAGTGAAGCTGAGATTAAAAGGCAGGGTAATGCTAATTTTGAAATTGTTTCTACCTCTCCAAATCTACTTCAAAAAATAAATTAAAATAGTTTCCCCAGGTCAGCTGTTTTACCTGTGATGATAACTACTGTGCAATATCTCTATCTACATCTCAACACATGAGCTTTCTTATCCTGTTTTGTTCCCCTGTCCTCTTGAGGAGGACTGAGAGACCATCTGGGTGGGCATCTGGCTGCTGGCCAAGGCTAATCCAAAAAAAGCACTCAAAGTGAGAAGCAATACAAGGAGAAGCTGAAGATTTCAGCAGAGATAGTGTAAAAATATTTCTTCCTCTGATGGGATTACAGGATCACAGAATATTCTGAGCTGGAAGGAACCCATGAAGATCATGAAGTCCACTCTTAAATCACTGGCCCATACAAGGATTGAACCCACAAAAGTGGCATTATTACCATAACTAATAGATGATTAACTACACATGTTAAAGAATCTAGTAATGGAAATGAATAGATTTAATGTCTTTTACACTGTTTATACAACCAGAATATTAAGAAGTAAAGAAGAAATAAATAATGGAACACAGTTTATCAGCAAGCATAACAAGGATTTATTTTATAACAAAAAATAAACTCAACGTTTTGAGAGGAAAGTGTTTCGAGAAATAACTTATTTTTCATACATAAAAAAAGGGACTGCCCATGGGTTTTAAAATAAGACATGTTCTGAAATGATTTTTCTTTTTATTAAAAGACATTTTAAGAAAACTTTCTATGTTTGAACTTCAAGTAGATTGAATTTCCTTTTATCACTCATCCAGTAAAATTTTATTTATTTCTGTTATCATTTTGCTGTTACCTTCTGGTCATCATCAGTATTTGAGAATAAAACTGAACCAAACCATAATCCTCTTGAGGTCTCTGTTTGTCCTTGGCAATTTTCTGTTTTGATTTTTTTAGTTTGTTAAAACCTTCACTTTGCATTTAGGTATCTGTCCACAATATTTAGGTGGTATAAGATGAAGAAAGATCTCTTATATTATCAGGAACTTTTGTGGAAATAATTCAGCTCCAGGCGTAGGATAAAGATAGCTAATGTGACAAGACCCAGGGTAAGACAAAAAATAATCTTCTAAAGAACATCTTGTAATTTATGAAGGACATGAAACTAGTTGCTAAAAATATTTTCTTTCTTAGCATATCCAGTGCTCAAGTTCTTCAATGGTTATGCTTCATAAATATTCATGAAGATTAAAAATGTAGCTCCACAATGGTCTTGAAAGAATCATTCTGGGCACAAGCCTGCCCAGGCACTTTTTGGCAAAGTCAAATATGATACCAGATATTCCATCCACTCATAGTGCAGGGCAGAAAGTGATGTAAATTATCTCTGGTCCAGTAGCATATTAGAAGCATGCAGAGAGATTGTTTCCCTCGGCTCTGATTTCTCCTACTTTTGTTTGCAGAATGTTACACCGCTATATAGCCAAAGGCAGATGATCTGGTACCCACATTGCCAACTTCCTGAATTCTTGTAGGGATAGAATATGGAGAGGAATGAGGCTACTTTAATGGATCAGAGTACACTATCTTATCCTGAGTCTAACTAAGATTACTAAGGATGTCTGTAAAATCCCTCTGAGATCTATAGGTAAAAATTTAGCATTATGAATTAATAATACAGATCCTGAAGTGATACAGTGGAATTTTGTGGATACTTGCTCATGAATACATCAACACAGAAATATCAAAACCTTCCATTTCAAACTCCTGTAAGTAAAGCTGCAGTTACTAGTAGTACTTGTCCAACTTCAGCTGATTCTGAACTTTACCCATTTTCTTTTGATGTCTTTCTTAAAACACAAGTAAATCCCAGAATTTCTAGTGGAGAAAGAAAGGCTTATGTTTCCTTTACTAGTACATAATCCATTTCTTAATGTTCTGGTTTTTTACTGGGTGAGAAACCCTTTAAGAACAACAGTGTAAACTTTATAGTTTACACATCAGCCATGTTCACTAATGCTAGGTAATTAGTTACCATTATGATGTAGGGTTTACATTTCAGATACTTCCCAAACAAAATCAATAATTTCCCTTTGTTCTTCTAGAAGAAATAGTATGTCAGATTTTGAATGATTTACAATCAATTTTTTTAGTTCCTGCAGAAAGGAGCATCCTGACATTTCTAATTCTTATGTTTTCTTATTCTTTAGGTTGACAAACCAGAAAGGGTAAATTATTTTGCTACTCACTAACGTGCTATGAGGGCCTAACAACTATGTACATCAAGAATTAAGAAGCAATATGTTAACTAAAATTTTCAGAAGAAAGATGGCTGTTTCTCAAGCAATTCACTGCCTCAGGTTAATCAGTACTAAGCATGTGGCCTTCTCTATATCCTTTCCCCAAACACTTCAATCCTAGTGCACATAATGGCATTGATTTCAAAATCAAAATGTAACTTTGCAATCCAGGACAATAAATTCTGAATGCCAAGCACATGTATCTCTTACTGCAAAACACAACACTTTCTGCATGACGTGAATTTTTATGCTTAAAGTATGAAAGTATGAAAAAGGTGAGGGCAAAAAGCAAGACAGTTTCTACCAGCACAGTTTGCTGCAGCTAAACCACACAGTTTTAGGTTCTGTCACTTTCTTGAACATTAAAGGAAAGAAAGACTTGAAAAAAGTATCTGAAAATTAAATTAGTTTTGGTGAACACAGAAACTAAAATGAAGACTAGATTCCCATGTTGCTGTGAATTCAAGATGTGATAAGGGAAATTAACACTCCAAGGTAATAAAACCACTTATTTTGCTTTGCTTTGCTCTAGACTAAAAACAGTTCTAAAACAATCAACAACTAGAGCTACAGTTAAAACAGTCCTTTTGCCTAAATAATTAACATACAAGCTTTGTTGGACTTTCAAATAATGCTATACCATGGCAAAACTGTGCCAGTCTAAGAGAATACTTAAGATTATTATTCAATTTAAAAAATGCCCTAAAAATATCATGAAAGTTTCTGACTACAGGTTACATCTTACTGCCTTTTCCTTATGTTTCATCATGTATCAAAGACTAAAGTAGCATGCACAAAGCCATATGGTTTTATGGCCACCATGCATGTGACATCACCAAATGACCTCTGGCTTACACAGATAGACTTAGCTCCATAGAAATTGTTAGCTATTTGGATATTCAACTGTCTTCACTTGGTAACTAGAAATAGTGATCTCAGCTATTAAGGGAAGAAAAGTGGAAGTTTGTGTACTATAAAACTGTACTTTACTTCACTAAAAATGAACAGTTTTTTAGGATAAAAGAAGTTGAAGGTGGAAATAAACTCTAAGAAAAGGAAGCCACCTTACAACTTCTTTCCTGAGCAAAAGCAGTGGTAAAACTTTCATATATTTAGAAATACAAATCAGAGGAATAATTTTAAATTCTTACCTTATGAAGAGTGTCTTCTACAGCTTTCATATGACTAATGATCAATTCTCTGTCTCTATTACAAGACAAAAAAGAGGTAGATCATAGAACTGAAACTCACCTGATTTAGAAATTAATTTTCTGCTACTTTTTAACTTTCACGTCTTTTCAAATAATTGTTGATAACTCATAGTATTATGTTTTTGTCTCTCCTTTTTATATCCCCAATGCAAACCTTAAAAAGTAGTTCTTGTACCACTCTTTGGAATATTTCCATATACAATTTGCTTCTGTTGTGGACTATCAAACTAGCTGTTGTTATGGACATATTCATGAACAAATATCATTTTCTTGAAGAGTTTTAGATGTAAAAGGCATGTTGAATGGAGTTATCTAGCAGGAAGAGAATACATTCTCTTACATTTCTAAAAGTCCAGCCAAATATCCTGTCCTTACAATAGGGAGGTTTGGAGAATGAAACAATTCTCTAATGCCCTTTTGTAGATTAGGGCTTCAGTAAGAAAGACAGCTCTCATCACCTACGCTGTCATGAAAAACCTTGGCCTCAACTCATGATTGACAGAAATAGAACTGAAGTTGCATAATACCATATGACTAAGGAGAAAAGAGAGCCTAACCATAGGAAGTCAAATAGAATCCATGTCAGAAAAGCTAATACACTTCAATATTCCACAACTGTCTCTTATTTTGTCAGCTATGTGTATATTTTGTTTGAGCTTTTACAATACCAGAATCCATAGAATCAGTATGATTTAGGTTGGAAAAGACCCTTAAGGTCACTGAGTCCAACCCTTACCTCAGCACTGCCCAGCCCACCACTAAACCATGTCTCCAAGGGCCACATCTTTTAAATACCTCCAGACTCTACAACTTCCTTAGGCCTGTTCCAATGCTTGACAACCCTTTCACGAGAGGATCTTTTCTCAATATCCAATATAAACCTCTCTTGGCACAACCTGAGGCCATTTCCTCTTGTCCTATCACTTGTTACTTGGGAGAACAGCCCAAGCCCCACGTCACTACAACTCCTTTCAGGTACAATAAGGTCTCCCCTCAGCCTCTTTTTCTACAGTCAAAATAATGGCATTCTTCCCCATGGAATGATGGCTGCTTTCTCATTTCTTGATTCATACTGTCTTAACAGAAAATACAGGAAGGTGGTCAGAAGAGTAAAATTGGCTTTTACATTCCTAATAAAGTCACATAGACTTTTCTATTTTCAGGATCCTGCCTTTCTTTGGACTAGATTGACAGGGTACTTGCTTGCTGGCTGGGGTTAAACCACAACAGAGAGAAATTACCAAAAGACTATTATATTTTTGTCAGGTTCACTGTTTCAGACACTTGTATTAATATTGCTTCTTACTCAGGAGGAAAGTGGAAAGAACTGCTAGCCACCACTTAAAGAAAATCAAGTCAGCCATTCTCAGAACAAGAACAAAAGACATCTTGCTGTCTTTTACAGCACTACAAAAATTTAGGAAAGAAACTGAAAGACACCCATGCATTGCCTACAATCACTTAGGTCATGGAATTGATATTAAAATAAGAGTTTCCAGATAAGACCAAAGTCTGTTTAACTACTTTGCTTACATGTTCCAAGGGAAGAAAAAGACACTTGCACTTTTTATGAAGAACAAGTAGAACAGTTTATGTTAGAACACAACATAGAGTTCTTATGGTAGAACAATGACTGGTTGGAAGTTTTCATGTCAAAAAACCATTTTCTGAATATAAGAATGACCATAAGAAATGATCCTTAGTGGAGTGCATAAAATAGATTGGGGCAGGGTGAAAAGGAGGAGGCTTTTAAAAACAAATCCTTCTTTGGGCCATAATCTGCTTTGATACACTTGTACTAAATAATATTTGTCATTTTAATTAGCTTGTTAAACATATCACTGATAACTATATTAATTACATTATTTTGCTGGTGCATAAGCCCCTTAAAGCTGCTAAGCTATTGTTCTTCAGAGGTCAAATCTACCCCACGTATAATGAGAAATTTTAATTTTAAATTGAACTTTTTTTAAATCTTGGCCGTGGACCAGTAATATTCAAAGTGCATACTACTGTAACAGTAATAGATAACAAAGTCTGAAAGGATTTATAATTTTATCTGACTACATAACTCTAAGAGGTTATTAATAATCTCATTCAAGTCAACGGAACAGTTTTTGACTACCAATACTTTCAAAAATGGTCCCTGCACATTTCCTTCCACTCTTCACGTTATAGTATAAAAAGGCATGGGGCTTACATCTAAATCCAAAGCTCTCTGAAATCAGAAGAAATATCTATACTATTCCACAGATAAGCCTCGGTCCAAAATGGGTTTCAACCCCTTTAGAACATACAATCATTCCTTAAACAAAGAGAATGTGAAGGATCTACCAAAGAGATGTTGTCAAATCGGTAAGGTAACTGGCAGACAAAATGCTTATGCATTTTGGACCAAGAATTTGTAGCACTATTATGGGGTAACTACAGAAAACGTAACGTGCAGTATCTTGAACAGTTTTCTTTTTCGAAGTCTATCACTGAATTTCAAAGAGAGACAGATGTACTTTTGTTTTCTAGCATTACATTAGCTAAGGCTAAAACCCTGTGCATGAAAGTGAGAATTGATCTTTTGTCCGTTTTAAGTGATCTCCCCAAGGTCCCAGGGCTCACTTGGCTGCCGTGCAGAGGGCACTCTCTGCATCGCGGATGCTCTCACTCAGCCGACGCTTGTCCTGCTCCAGCTGGGTAAGAAGTCTATTTTGCTGACGCAGAAATCGATCTCTTCTTCTCAGCTCCATCGTTGCCTCGGAGAGACTCTGCAAGCAGACAGAAAACAGAGTTACTTGTCAGCCCAAATAATTAACTTCAGTTTATGCCATAGGCTATTAAACAAAGTGGAAAACAGACTACACTGTGTAGTAGATTTGGACCATTCCATACTAAGGTTTTATGAATTCTCTACCAAAATATTACCAACTTAGAACCCTCCAGTTTTTAGTATATTGACTATGTACAAATATATTTATAAAATAAAATTATTTTTTGATCAAGCAGGGACATACACTATGCTACAAGAACTATATTTACAAATATCAGATCTAAACACAAAGGAAGTAATCAAGAGTACAGCTTTAAAGAACACAGACTATTCACAAAATTTAATTTAAAATAAATATTAAAGAAAGGAATTCACAATGAAAGGGAATAAGCACAGAAACATTTATTTAAATATTCTTCACTGTTCAGAAATTTCAGTAGAATAGATAATCTCATATTCTCTGTTAGCATATCAAGTACAATCTATTTTATGGTGCTTTCACTATTATAACATTAGTTTCCCAATATGCAAAATAGTATGTATATTTTCTAAACATTTCTCTCTGGCTTAGAATCAACACAACATGCTTTAATCAATTCAGATTAATCCAATAGGTGAAAAATAGCACACAGGACTAATTAATACAGAATCTGGCTGGTTGCTACTCCTTTCTGCTGGGATAAATCAATACATTTATAGACTGGAGTATTAATAATTTGATTTCATAATTTGTTACATTTTACTTACAGCTGTTAATTGCCTTTTTAGAAAGAAATTATAATCAGTGGTTCTAAACATTCTTTTACACATAGCATATTTCCTGATAGATTCTAAAATACAGAAGAGAAGGCTGCACAGTTGCAAGACTGAGCTCTTACGCACCTTTTTTTCAAAATTTATGGGTATATTTTCTGCTTGAATTCTAAGAATGCTGTGCATAATTTGTACTCAGTACATGTCCTGAGTACTGTGGAATATGGAGATGTACTATGTCCTGACTGTGGAATATGAAGATGTACTATGCTGTGGATGAGTATGAAGAACAGTATACATAAAATGCTGATAAAAATTTGGAGGGTGCTGAAAACTCCAGTAATCTGAAGTAGTTTCAGACCTCTTTAAGGGTCAGAGGCATTTCAAAAAGCATTATGATAGAGAAATTTTCTATAAAATAACAATCTACAGCAAAAGACTGCATAGTCCTATAAAATAAACTGTCATTTGTGGACTGGCATAAGTCTTCTTCTTACATTCCTAAAGAGAAAAGGCAACCAGTTACTTCAACAGTGGTGTATTTTGAAGGTACAGCAACATTACTTGAAGTCTTGTTCAGGAATTTACAAAATCTAAGCTGAAATTAATCACAACTGTTAGAAAAAAGCCTGAAGTTTATTTAAGAAACTCTAAACCCAGAAATGTTAACATTATTCTTGTTCAAATGACTGCAGGTTGAATAATTCTATTTTGACTCTTATGTCCTTATTTTCAATGAACAACTGATATATTTCCCTTAAGGAAAGATAAACACACAGATAGCATTCATCCACTGCACAAGGATATTCAAAATCAGAAGTTTTGTTTTCGAAAATTCTACCCTTAAGACACTGGCAGCCCTCAAATCCCTGTCTACACAGATGACTTTGTGAATTATCAGAATTTCAGAAATTTTACTTCCAAGAACTGAAATGTGCATTAGCATGGATAAAAGGATCCATCTCTGGTTCAAAAACAAAGAGCATTATCTTCTTCTAATTATTGTGTTTACTGTTTGCTTTCAACATTGAGGAAAGAGTTCTGAAAACCAAGTCAAGTAACCCCCTGCCCATATTCCCACCTCTGACAAATGGGCTATATTTGAACACAGAACTCTCGGGTTGGCTGCTTTGTTCTCTGCCCCGAGATGTGTGGGGTGGTTCTGCGGCAGCCCGCGCTCTGAAGAATGAGTCTGGACTCTTTGCTGTTCGATCTTCAGGTTGTTTATTAGTTCTTATCTACAAAGTTTTCTCTCTGCCCAGCTGAGGTCCGCTCAGCACAGCAGCCACAAGCACTCTCCACCGCTCCCGAGGCGGTGTCGTCTTTTATACTACAACTACGTATATAATATTTACTTTTAATTCCCAATACCTATCACGTATGTTAGACAGTGCATTTCTATTCTAAACCAATCCCCAAGTGCCAACATCACAGCAGAAAATGGAGAACAAGAAGAAGAAAGAAGGACGACACACGCCCTGATTCCTCCATCTTGCCCCCATAACCCCTATACCAAAAATCCTAAAATCTACATTTTCACCCTGTGAACACCCTGTTATTACACCACTCAAACCCGTGTGACTCTCACATCCCCATGCCAAGCTGACAATTCGTTATAAGGATCAAAGTCAAGCCACCAGGTGTTCTGGGCACCATGCCAGGATCTCCGAGCCCCTGGAGGAGTCTTCGGCAACTCTGGACATCAGGAGTGATGTGCTGAGTTCCCACACAGAACAAGGTCTCTGTTACCAATGCTTGGTCCAACCCACCTTTCCACCTGATTGAAAAATCTGGTTTTAAGTAGTTTCTGCTAGTATTTTCATGCAAGAAATTTTTGATGAACAGCAGATGCTGTTGAATGCATCTTAGCAGTCATAGTAGAGTAGAGAAAGATAGGAAAATAGGAACATTATGCATATTTATTTTATTTTTATTATTGCTATCCATCTGCAGGGGTTGAAGAGTTATTGGCTCCCACATAAATCTTTCATTACTGACCATGAATAGTAAAAAGACCCACTAGTCAAAATCTTCTGTGAGCTGCTAACTAACCTAGGTTACTCATTGCAAGGACATGCCTATTAATGAGGCAATAGCAGGGCCTAACTTCTTTAAGGGGCATGGTCAGCAATCCATGGTAGCTGGTGATGAAGCAATATAGAAATGGTTAAATCAAGTATCTCACTGAAGAGCTGCTCTATTATATTCAAAGAGAACCCCATTATTTACAGAAATCTCTAAAGGATTAATACTTTATCTAGTAACATTGCAATACCTAAACAAAATGGAAACTGATTTTAGCACTCCAAAAGCAGTTTCAGCAATTACTTGAAGCTTCTTGCTACAAGCCTTGGAAATGTTCAAATACAGTGTGGTGTATTATAAAATAATGGCTGGTAAGCCTCTTTTTTTGCTTCTTCAGATTGATCTAATTAAAACCCTTGATAAACTTTATGGACTCTAATATTTCCAGCTGAGTGACTGAAACCAAGAGGGTGTGCCTCAAGGCAGCAAGGCAACAATGATAAGCAGCAGGTTAGCCACTAATTTCTCAGCTAGGGTAGATTGTGAAAGTGTGATGTTCTGATATCCAAGAAAGTGTTCAGGAGAGAATAGGATAAATCAAGTTTAATAACTCTGCTCCTAATTGTTCCCTCAATGCTCCACTCTAATTACTTGGAGAACTCTCCTGACTGTCACCTGATATTAAGTTGTTGGAGGCTGAGTGTGGAGCAGTGAGATAATCAATAAACATTTAGTGGGGAGAAGAATGAAGATCCCGTTAAGCAGTGGGAACCTGCAGCACCCAAAGCCCTTCTGCTCATGAGAAAACCTATGGGAGAGCCATAGTGATTGCAAAGCAATAATCCAAAGCACTGGTTTTAGGCTTTGAGGCCTTTAGGCAACAGTACATTTGAGAAAAAAAGGTTAACACGGTCATCCTAATTACAGCCCATTTTCACATTCTTCATATATAAGCAAAGACAAGCCAATTAGGTAGAAAGGAAGATAAGGGAAGTTTTATTTGTATACTAATTAAACCCCTGATGAAATTAAAGGAAAAACATACAGCTCTGTAATTGTGTCTGAGAAAGGTCACTTCAGGTTCATTTATCAGAAAAGTACAGCCTTGAGATATTTCACTTAATCCACAATATAGCCCTTATTTTGCCCCCCAGGTCTTAGTATTTACAAAAATAAGAAAATTTCAAAACCTGATAATGCATTTATCTTGAAATGTTTTCTGTGGACAATTACAACTGTTAGAAAGTTGAGGCTAACTGTGATAAGAAGAATGAAGGTTTTAAAAACCTAGTATGTTTGCACACAGTTCTGTGAAGATGCTGAGCTTTCACTTTCAAGTACAAATGATTCTAAACCAACTTAGAAGCTAAACTCCAATTTATTAACATTCTGTAAGATGCCATTTATCTGTCTTTCTCAGGTTTTTAGGCATTCAGGTGCTAATTCAGACATCACTGCACTCCTTCCTCTCCAGTCTGTCAAATTCTCATAGATCAGTTGAGTTTTCATCAGAATCTTTAGAAGGAGTTTCCTTTAGAGACATTTAGATTTTTGACCTATTTTTCCTCACAAACTAAGCATGAAAAAAACATTTGTTGGAGAGAACAGCAAGCAACTGATAGCACTGAAGAAAAATCTCATTGGCTGTCTGTTGGCTTGGTCCTTCCACAAGCTTCCTTTAACAAGTTTAGGTTTTGCAGTCAGGAAACTTTTTATTCAAAGCCCATTACAAAAAGAAATCAAAGTTTAATATTGCAATTCTTTACACATACAAAGGACTCTATTCAAAAGATAACAGATGGACAATCACTTCAGATGAACAATCACTTCAGATGAACAATGACAGTCATAGAGTTTAAATTCATGCAAAGCATGTGTGACACATTTATACTGAGACTGTATTTTCCAAAATCAACTAAAGCTAGATCAAACTGCTTAGTAAATCAGATTTAAATTACACAGACACAACACAGCAGTACAAAATATGCAAATACACTGCAGTATGTGTATAATGAACTAACTTGTGAAATTGAAGATTTTCTCTTTCAGATGAAATTTTATATGTATATTCTCTATTTAGATGCAAAATATTACTTTTTAAAAATACATTCTGAAAGCTGTCCTACATCCACAACTAATATAATTTCACAATGAAAAGAAATATAGAAAGTTTAGCCAGCATCCATTCCTTCACCAGTTTAAATACACTTCCCATTATTATTGTTGGCAAATATAATGATCTCTGAGTGCCCCCCAGAAGTCTACACATAACCTAGAGCAGTTTCAAATGGTTCAAATCCAACAGGTACAAGAAGCTACATTAATATTTAATGTTTACCGTATTTTTAGTGTTCACCACTGCAATGCAAATAAAATACATCAGCTCAAACTATACAGCTGAAATTCCATGGGATGTTTTTTGAAAAGAATCTTTATGTATCAAGAAGAAATAGAAATTATTCTTCTTCTATCAAAAGAGTGGATTAAAAATCTTGGGGAAAAAAAGTTCTGTGACCAAAAAAAATCATAACTGAGACTTCTCATCAATACTTTAAAACAATCAAACACATCTAAGAAGTACATTGAGACCTATGTCAAGAAATAAGATGGATTTACACTTCTCAAATAGAAACTATCAGAATACTATATCTGGATTCACTGTGTGTTTCACAATGTCTGCAGTGGTGTCTTAAAACAGTTTGAAATTAACTTTATGTGGCTGATCTGCTCTTGCAAACAGAACTGAGGCTGACCACCCATGACATCCCTTCAAAAACAAATACTTTCCTATGCCCTTTAAATTGCACTAGGAAAAAAAATTATGAGCGTTCAAATGGAAACTTGAATGAGCTGTATCTGCATTGCAGGAAAAAAAACCAGGGATTTTCTCAACCTCTTTGCTACTGGACCTTCATCATGACAACAACAATCTTTTCATATGCTAGTATTGAGAGAAAGAAGATACTTGGTGAATTGTCTCTGAAGTATAAGATACAGCATGGAAGCAGTTAAAAGAATTTACAGATCTCAGTGTATCTAACAAGGTGCAAAATGTTCTTCTTGTCTTTGTTAGAGCCTTGTGTAATGAGGTCACAGAGCATGAGTTGGTCTACTAAGCAAAACAAATACCAACCAGCATAATCATTTTAATAAATAACCCACAAAATACTGGTGAATGATGCTTTCAGGCATATTTTCACATTTCTAACACAATGTCAGATACAATTGCTTGTGATTGTTTTATGTGAAAACCCCTCTTAATATTGGAGTACAAACTATGGTTTATTCAAATCAGTACCAAAAATGTCAAGCAAACATCTAAAGATGATTATGAGTTAAATGACAGTACATGTAGCTCTAAAAACAGTTGTGATATATGGCTACTGTACAAGATCTAGAACCCAAGCATTAAGAAACATTTAAATGAAATTTTATTTGAGAGTCATTCAACAGATGGGGAAGGGAAAATCCACACATTTACATTTTGCAAGAGATTTTTCTTACAAAATTCACTTGAAATTTGAGGCACTCATGTCATGGAAGCAAATGACATTCATCACCTATGTACGTGTAGACAACAGTCCACTTATTGATAGAAACATAGCCCTTAGATATCCAAGCAAGTTTAGGTACCTCAAACATCTCACCTGCAGTGATTCTGCATTACAGTGCATTACAGTGCCTCAGAGATTTTCAGCTACATTTAATATCTCTTTGCTATAGTGCAAACATTTCTCAATAGAAAATCTATTCTGATCAACAAGAAAGCAATCTATTTTTCAACTGCATTAGCTCAAGATATTTAGCAAAGTATGACTGAAATGCTTTGTGAAGTCATTGAGTTGTGTATGTTTTAAAGTTATTGTGAATTAAAAGAGTTTAGTAATTTAAACAGAGAAGCTTTTTCTGAATAATTTCATACAATAAAATCTCTTTCAGAGGACACATCATATGCTCATTCAGCTCCAAAGTAAAACTAAACAAAATTTCAAAAGTGAAGTAATTACAAAACATAAACTTCCCACACAAAGCCTATATCCTCATGGACTGTTGATGGAGACCCTTTTGAATACGAAGATGCTCTGGACCTTTCAGACATACACTAATCCCAACAGAGAACAATTGAGACCTACTTTTAAACTGTGTTTTGGAAAATGATAAAGTACATGATAAAATCTATGCGCATTATAATTTAGAAATTTTAATCATCTTCTAAGCTAAGTGAATTAGTATTACTGGAAAACTGCAGAGAAGGATTACATCACTTAATAGGACAAATACAATTTTATAAAAACTCAGGCTTCATCACTATGAGTTTTAAGAATAATCCTTGAAGTTAAGTGAGAATAAATTTTTGGAATCACGTGCATGGTGGTATGAGTACATGATCATTCATTCACCCCTTATTCAATTTCTGACACTCTACCTCAGGACTGATGTTTCTTTTTTCTCCTTAGAAATGCAAATTTCTCTCCCACCAGCACATTTAGCCCTTTGCAGTAATAGACTAGAAAAGACTCAGCCCTGCATATGTAGCAGATTTTCTGTGCTTTGGCAGTGTCACGCCTCTAAATCAGATACTTAAGTGCCACCAAAAAGGAATACTGGTGTTTTTCACTGTTACACTTTTTACCCTTGTAGACTCTCAGCCTTATAGTTGGTACAGTTCCAAGGTTTCAAAAAGATGGTCTACACCTGGATTACATTGAAAATGATGAATTTTCAAAACTGCCATGTACCTGTAAATGAGGCACTGATATTACAAGCAAACTCTGATGCTGCTCTGTAGCACTGCTCTCTGCAATACTGGTAATTTTGCTGCACATTATCTACGTGTGAACATTAGCACACACTATGCAAGACAGAAAAACAACCAACACTTAGATTTCATCTTCACTTTAAAAGTGATAATCTATCACATGTACATACATAAAAATATTTAGTTGCATATCTGTGAGGACACAACATATTGCACCAATTTCTTGCATTTCATTTTAGCCTCTCTCATCAGTCACAGCCTTGAACCATTTGTCTCTGATCACATCCTACAGGTCTCAATGATCCTGCATTACCAGTGACATTTCTAAGCCCTGTAAGAGACTATTTTAAGTTCTCGAGAAATACTTTTCCATTTGCTTTGTATGAGAATTTTGCTTAGAATATTTCTGAATGGTAACAGTCAGTTAAAACAATTCAGGAAGAAGAAGAAATAACAGCAAAACATTAACAATGACAATTTATTTACAAAGTAAATAACCACAATTTAATTCCCACTGTTTATTTAAGAAGGAATACAATCTGAAGTTAGAGGGCATCATGACACAGACAAAAAGTCATCTGAGTCAGGCTAAATGACACAGCATCCTGCTTCAGAACTGAATTTGAGAACAAATATTATGGTACCCTGTCTCTGTCTTCTCTTCAGACATTGGTTAAAAAATGGGAATAGTAGGAGTCTTCAGAACAGTTTCAAGGAAATTTCTAAATAGAATTTAAGGTTCAGTTCTGAGTGCAAAAATATATTGTTCATAACCTCAATATACTGGTGACTCCAGCTAAGTTTTTTTACTGCTGCAGGTTATGCTGAAGCCCTTTCTTGGAAGAGGCTGCTGCACAATTCCACCAGACATGCGTACATTAATGTGAGCCATCACATTGAAAAGTTAGGGGCAATGCCAAGAATGTCAGTTAGTGCCACACAAAGGTTTGATTTTCCTTCATAAAGAGGTTTTGATTTTCTTTAATTAATTAATTAATTAGACAAATCTCTTTTTTTAGTATGGCACTAACATTAATATGGGCTTCACAAGATTTATCACTTTATATGATTTACATTCAAATATTGCATTCCCCTTCAGATGAGTTCTGACCAAATCATATATGCAAGGTATGTGTGTTTGCACAGAGCCCCAAATTTATTAAGAACATTAATGTTTTATTTGACCATCAGGCCAGCCACACCTTGCATAATGTCCCTGCAGGGAGAAAACACACACCCCTTTTACTTTTTAGACTTTAAAAAAATAAGAAAGAATTGATAAAGATGTAATTTTATATTAAAAGGTCTATTCTTCAATATAGGTAACCCATTCATTAAAAACTGGAGAGTAGTCACCTTAGCAGAAAAAAACAGATACAGTAAAACAAAATTTAACTTACATAAAAGGCAACTCCTAAATCATTCTATTGAAAAAGCATCAAAGATATATAACATCCCCATATTCAGCAAGGAGATCAAAGTGCTATAAAGACATATTGATTAGATGTCTCACTTCCTTCTAGATATGCTTTGAGTCATACCAAGTGCCAAACGAGATCTCAAAGCTTAATAAACAAGGTGTAAGTTTCCCTGAGCATGGCAAATACAGATCCTGAAATAGGGAAGTTAAATAGTGACAGTGAATTCAGTGAAAACTGAATTATTATTTTTCTCTTTTTGGTATATTTCTTAACTGTAAGACAAAATGGCACCAAGATGGTACACAACTTGGAAAGTTACCTACTTCACTATAAATGACAGTAACAAATATGCCTATCACTAGGTGATACCATGCAAGCAATTATTTTAGTAAATTAATATTAACTTTTTCTAACACTTATTTCTTCCTTCTCACACCTGAGAAATTTTCCTGTAAACAATGAAGTAGTATTTATAAAGAAATGTTGGAACTGCTACTTAGAATTGAGAATCTTAATGTCAAAATTCTAAAAGCACTCAATTTCTTATTGAAAAGTCCACAGACAAACAAAACAAAACAAAATACTGACAAACAAAACCCCCGAAATACAACACTTAAGGTGATTTTACTTTAACTACAAAGAACTGGGAACATTTTGGAGTCTTTTTAACCGAGACTTAAGATGATCTAGCAACAAGAATGTCACTGGATTTTTCACAAATATATGTTGTGAAAGACAACACAAAAATTAGGCAGCATAAAATATCTGTTTTGAGTTTGTTGCCCTGCTATAATTTTGAAGAGCTTCCATGCTCTACTAGAGGACAACATAGGTACAGATTTTGGAAGCTGAAATTGGTATAAATTTTGAAAAACTTTCCCCTTGAAAATTACTGAATACCTAATGGAGTATCAAATTAAATTAAAAGATCAAATTATATGAAGGATAGGCCCAGCTGCTGTCATAGCATGCAGCCAAGGGAATACAGGTGCAAAGGAATGCATCTCTTGTTTTAGTCTTATGCCAGTTAGATACATACTTAATTATATTCCAAGAGTTTAATTATATTTCAATAGCTATTTGAAAGATTTTACTTATGGTTTGACAAGAAGATATAAAGATATTTGCAGAATTTGTTGCACACAAAGAGAAAGGGAGAACATGGGAAAACATGACTCAGGTGAAAAATGATGAGGCCTTGGAGATATCCTAAATAAACAGCAGCCAAAAGGAAATCTACCTATAAAGGACTTGTATATCAAGAACATACAGAACGTGTACAGTAGAAAGTCCTACACATTGATATCTATACAACCAGGAAAAAAGGAGTATAGAACATCTTTTAAAAAATCTCATGCTGTTTTAAAGATCTATTGATCCCCTCTGCACATCTCAAGGTAACACAGTTACTTTGTAGTTGATCCAATAATATAACAAAGATCTCTCAGGCACTGGATTTACCAAGAAGCCTTTCAGTATTTTTGAGTGGAAACTGAAAGATAGTTGAAGGTCTTGAAATAACAGGAATAAGTGGTATGAAAGTACATATGCTTAATAGCCACATGCTGTAATTACACAATAATCCCATATTTCTTCCAAATTACTTGTCAATAAATCTTTCTCGCTGCACTATAAATTCCGGGGTCATGGATAGAGGTATTTATTAGTATAATTACAATGCAGAAATAAAACCATTAAGCTTTTAGATCCTGATATTGCTCCATTTATTCTCTCCTTTCTCCCAAGGGGGAGGCAAATAGTTCCTACAAATGGAATACCCAGAAAATATTGGAAGCTACTTGTAAAAGACTAAAAATGTGCTGGTTCGTGCAATTACTTAGTTTAAGTTATCTTTTCTCTTTATCTAAACTTTGACAGAATGTCAGATTTATCTTTTTTTTATACTATAGTGCAGCAAATCGACTCAGGATCAAAAGTGTTCTCTGAAATAGGCAACATTGCTACACTATTAACGCCAAAGCATTCTTCATTTCACTCCGTGCCAGTCAGTCATACATTAGACGTAAAATCCCAAGGTCTCATGTGAGTGCATGACTCATAATGTGACTGTTGAATGGGGCTATTGAATCAGACTAGCATGAACAAACCTATTCCACAATTTTCTGGAGAAGGGTAAACCTATTCTTACCTGGAATTCAACTTGCGGTCGTAGCTTTCAAAGATTAGCTTTCAAAGATAAACTAAAATGATGCTACACAATCATGACTTACTCCAGTGTTCTCAGTGTCTACATTACATACAAATTGATTTAATAGTGAGAGTATTTTCTCAGAGTTATCTTAAACTCTTCAGCAAGTTAAAACTAAAATAAAGAGTTTTTCTTACTTAAGGCTGCTTTTATTTATCAGATAAATAATGTTTACATCTGATTAGATTGAACATAAATGTAATAAATTGCCAATTACTTTCATTCTTCTTCCAATGTAAAGTAGCATTGGATACAATTTTATCATTTTCTTGCTATATAAAGGTAGTAAATAATATACATGAATAACATTCTTAATACCAGCCAATAAAATATTGTATAGTGGTATAATTTAGGAAAAAAGAAATGTTCCCCCAGTGTAAATTCCAATGTAAAACCTTAGCGTGGCTCAAAAATTAACTGTTACTGACATTCAACTTGTACAACTGGACAGAGGAGGAATGCAGAGAAATGAAACAGAAACATGACAGTAATGATAATATCCTTTCAAAATAGGAGCTTCCAATTAAATTATGGTTGTGTGACTTATACTCCAATATTTTGCATTATTGCATTGACCTTCATGTTAATGCAAACATACAATGAATACAAAATCACATTGACTTTAACTTTAAATTTGACAGACTTTAACATTATTCCGCCTCCCATTCTGGTCATTACTTACATATTTTCCAGAAAGTTTGACTCAGAACTAAGTTAATGCAGACCTTCAACAACTTGGTTGATAGTTGCTTGGCTGCTTCATTTATGACTACAGCACAAAAACAAATCTAAAAGCCATGTACTGACTTCAGTCCCTCCAGACTAATGTAATACGGATGAATGTTCTAGGTACAGAGCAAAGGAAATAGACAGATTTAAAAACCTATCTCAGAGCAAGCTTCATGCATTTGTTGTTGGACACTGGAACAGCTTGTTGTGCTCTGTCACAGCAGCAGCCTGACAGAGCTCAAGAAGCATTTGGACAGTGCTCTCAGGCACATGGTGTGACTCAGGGATGGCCCTGTGCAGGGCCAGGAGCTGGGTGTTGATGATCATTGTAAATCTTTTCCAACCAAGCATTTCCTATGATTCAATGAATCTAACTCCCTGAACAAACCACAGAAGCATGAAATTTAACGTGAAGTTCAGAGATCTGAAACACAGACTCACTAATAATAGTAGAGTGCAGACTTTATCTAGGCTTTGTTCTGTTTCCTTTTGCAAAAAAAAAGCTCTCAGATCTAACCCACAATTTTGTGCTATCTATGTGTCTTCCTATTATGTAAAGACAGCAGCTGCTAGAAGGAAGACTATCCCTTCCCGTAAACCTAATTTTCACATGCAATGCATTGCAAACTATAAAAAAATTAGCACAAAGAACTAGCTCTATGACAAGTTTCTAGGTGACATAAATCTTTGAAGACTAAGAACTTAGCAGTAGTGGAAGTTATGTAACAGAGCAGAATGAACAGTTCTACTTATTTTACAAATAGTGTTAACACAAATTGAAGTACCTGACAAATCTCTTTAACTTCCTATTTATTGTACTAAGAAGACACATTACCTCTTTTGACTAAGAACACAGCAGATGACAATACTAATCCATTCTTACCTACTTTATAAGTTATTTAGGTGTTCAGAACATAGACAATACGGAAACTTAAAAAAAAAACAAACACCAACCCCCCACATTTAATTAATGAATTATGAATTTTAGTTTCTAACCTATTCAGGACGGAGCTTGCTTCTCTTTAAATGCTAAATTTCACTAATATAAATCTGTTAAGTTAGATACTAGCAGTAATCAGCTATACTGCTTTCTTTAAGGAACAGCCTTACATTTAATCTGGCAATACACAGAAATGCAGTTTCTTAACAAAGAGACAAACAAGTTTTTAGAATCAACTGCATCTCTCAGTGCATCCAAATTCTAGCAATCTTTTCAACTTAAGATGTCAAAGAAAAAAAAAAAATCTCAAATCCTAGTTCTGTTCTTACTGTTAATGCAATCTTTCTGAGGAGCATGAAAATCACTTGGTCTTCCTCATGTAAGTGAAGTCTTTTAGCCTTTCTCCAAGTTAGAATACTGCAGCATTTTCATAAATTACTGCAAAACTCACTCACAAAGTATGTGTAGTGGTATTAGTAAAAGAAATTGTGTAAATATTTGAAATACTCTTTCAGAGAAAATATGTCTATAATTATATGAAGAAGAAAAGCAATTAAAAGCAGAAAATTGTGTATCACTTTCACCTCAAATTCACCCAAGAATAGAGAGGCTGCTGAGGGAAACATTCACTTCTAACAAATAGAGAAATCCCAATCTTCATCTGAATCTAATAAATTCAGATATATCTATTTAGTGAAGGATACACTGAACAAAGAATATGTATGTATGATTTGAATGACACAGGTGTTGAAAAGAAACACTTCAAATCTTCCCAACAGAAAACACCTTTTTGTGAGTGTTATAAAAGCATTTGTATGAAATTTTTTTCCTCATAATTTTATTCTGTCATAAATTAATCACAGCTTCACAAAACTCAGCAGATTAAACAACCCAAAATTTAGGGTACCTTCTTTTAAAACAAGTATTGAAGTTCATATTGAGGCATATCAGTATCAAGCTATTTAACATCTATTGCACTGGAGCTATTAATTAACAATTTATAGAAATTGTTCCATAAATAGAACCTTAAAAATATAGAGGCACTACCACACCTAAAAAGAAATAAATATATAGGCTGTGCATATCAATAAGAAACATAAATAGTTTACTCGATTCAGACCAGCTGGTATCAGGAATTAAAAATATGTCTATTATTGATACCTGTTTAGCATTTGTGTAAGAGTTTCTCTTCAAAGAATAAGGAACCAGAGCAAATAATTCACCTCATCTAATAAAAACAAGTGGTGTTAAAGGGTTTCTTAGTTCCAGCTGACCTTGAATGTAATTGGCTACTTTGGATGTCTCTATGGTATATGCCACTAAGAAGATAAAAATATACAGGATTAAAATCTGAACTGATAAAGCTAAGAAATTAAGTATTACTCCTTTAATAAGCCTACTTTATGAAAGTACGTGAATACCAAAATATCTCCTTACTGATTGCTGTCAAACTGTGAATAAGTTTAAAAATAAGCTATCAAAAGTGTAAGTATCTAATATTTTAATTTTCTTCTTCTTACCTGTTTAAAAATTACAATTAAAGAATTCAAAGCATGTCTATATTTTTTTTCACTTCATGTCTATCTACCTGACCTTACATAAGCCACCACACTCACCAAATTTTTATATACACTTAAGTCTATACAAGTAATATTATTTTGTATCTTAAGATAAAGATGGAGGCATTTTTTTAATATTTTGGTTTTTTACAGTGCAACAGTAAAAATGCTCTTCTTTTTTTTTTCTGTATTATTTAAGTATTCACTTGAAACCCTATCCAATTTTAAGAACACTGTTTTACAAGGGAAAGGTTGATTATTGCAAAGATGAGATTGTTTCACTGTACTACAAAATAAGAGCTACAAAAAGCCCCAAAAAACCCCCAAACATTTTAAGTCACAAAACCCAATTAAGCTAAAAAGGGTCTGTCAATTAAGATGCCAGGGCAGAGACCATTTCTTCCTGTTGTGAAGAAAGGCATGAACAAGGTTGGATGGTGGTTAACTGTGGGAAAGAAAAGAGACTTTTTCTTAAATTTTAAAAACAAAAAGATACAGGGCTCAGAATTTAAGAACCACTTTTACTCCTTGGTATCAAAGTATTATATTAGACTGCCACTTGAATTTCAAAAGTACTTATACAACACAGGTTTGGAATTGTAAAAACAATAAAAAGTGAAGGTGAAATGATGATTTAGGATGCATACATTATGAAATTGTATCTGCATGACTAAAAAAAAAAATCAAGGACCACAAGATATTTATCATGTTTTGACATGTTACCACAACCTTCTTGTCTCCTTTTTTGATTCAGTCACAGACACATGCCATTAAAACTAAATGCAATTTTGTGCTACATTTTGTAGCAAATATTATGAAGAAATTAAGATATATCAATTAATTTTCTAAGTTGAGGGACAGTACACAGCAACAAGCCTACAATTTAAATTTGGTTTGAAACTCCTCAATGGGAAGGACTGAGACTTACAAAGTAATAAACCAAACCAGTGTACCTGTCAGTAGTAAACTTTAGCCCTAAGGTTTATTTTGTCAATGTTCTTTGCCTCTATTCTATCACCTATATTATTACATTGCTTTGTATCTTGAAAGATTTCAGCAATAAACCAAGCATTTTACACTAAATTAAGTTGTTCCAGTAGCAAACAACTGTTAAAGAACTGCAGAATTAGGATGCATTTTAGGATCATGACTGTCTCAAAAAAAATTGTATGTAGCCTTCAATTAATAAAAACCAGAAGCTGTGAAAGTAATTCAGTATCCAATAATCTATGTAACTTATTTGTTTAAAAGTTCCTCCTATATTTTGATTGCCTGCAATTGACCTTTCTCTTCACAGTCTCTGAACAAATGAAAAGGTGTGTTTTAGACAAAGTAAAACATGTATTAATGTACAAAAAGTAGAAAGAAATGAAGATTTCAAATAGGATTTGTCTTCTACACCTTGCCTTCTTTATATTCCTAACAGCCATTTAAAAATCTCGAATCAAGCATTTCTCAAAGAAATCAAACACAAGACTAACATCTTATATATACACTGCAGTTATATGAGAAAGAAAATAGCAATAGTATTAACAAGCAACCTGACTGAAAACACTAGCTATTTATGAAGTGAAATACCTAAGACTAAAGAATTGTGAGGAAGAAAAAAAATACAGAAACCAACAGGTAAGTTGCAAATGTCACTGGCTTTTACCCTTAGTGAGGTAAGGCATTTTTAGTAAATAATAACACTAGTGAAAACACTCCTTAATAAATTTAACAACTTCCTTCAGCATCCTCCACTATACATCACTTGAAATCTCTGCTGCAACTCATCCTCTTTGACATCTACTTTCATTGTAATATTTTCAATATTTATGACATTCCTACTACTTTTGCAGCTGGAATCATTTTGGTTCTCCTCCTGCTTGACACTTCTTCTCTCAGAATTACAAGTGCTTGTATTTCTCAAAATACTGGTGAAGCAGTCCCTTTGCTCAGTTATCAATTCACAGAAGAATACTGGGAGATGAAAAGACAGTAGTAGGGCTGAAGAGCAGACACAAGCAGCAAAGCTTGCTTTAAAGAGAAAGTAACTAAAAGCTGCCAAGCTCAGGTCACCACCCATTACTGGCTTGCCATCACAAAGTTTTCTCTCCTCCTATGTTAGATATCCACCTGGTTTCAAACCTCAAATACTCTCTCTGTTCCTTTGTTTGTCATCAGAGATTCTGATAACATCATCTTTTCCCTCATTACTCATTACACCTACAGAAAATTCTAAATTCTGATGAGAAAAGGATATCTCTCTCTATCGTCACCTTGCATATTCCAAACTGACAAATGCATTCTCCATCCTAAGATTATATTCAGGAAACAGACAATCCAGGTTTTAAAATATTATTTTGATCTCTATCAAAAATCAAAGTATTCCTGTACTTTTTCATTTATTTTTTCTATAAATTGCAAACATCTTGTGATAGATAGATCTGTCACTTATGTCCCCTATAAATTTCACACACTTCACGTATATTAGTGTACACCACTCAATTTCAGGAGCAGAAAAGTGATGTTATACATTGAAGAATCTTGAAAGTGTTTCTGAGTACCTTAAAATTTCAATGGGCTATGTAGTATGTGTGCATTTACATTTTATTTGCACAAGAATTATTACATTTGGCTTATTCACCAAAAAATAAATTTCAGGTGCCTAATTAGTGCCTAATCATCTTACCTTTACAGATTCACTTAAGACTTGGGTTCTATCTGCTTCTTCACTGGATTGCAATTCCAGTTTATTATTTAACTCCTGTAGTTGTTGTGCTTGTTCATTCAAAAGCAATTGTGCCTGATGTTCCCGATGTAATGCATTATTTAATTCTTCACATACACTTTCAAACCTCTCATGGGTGATTAATTTCTGATAAGAAAAATAAATTGTGTTTGATTATGTAACTATACTTACCTGTTTACATACTTGACTTCCCAAGTTCCACTTGGGAGCATATTAAATTCTAAAACAAAAGCATGGTAAAGGTTATTATTTATTTAGGTTTTTTAACTCAAAGACGGACCACCAAGTAATGAAATGGCCAGACAACTTTATTCACTGTATTTTTTCAAAACAGCATTCAGACTACTGTAAACAGTACGCATTTGCTATTCTATTCAAATTAACACCCTAGATTGCTAAGAACCAATATTTAGAAGGAAATATGCAGAAATGTCCCACATTTTAGTGCATATCTTGTTAATCCTTGTAAACGTCTTCCTGAACTCCTTCTCCCTTTCCAAAAGTGTTCCAGAAAGACAAAATAGTTCTTCAAGGAAAATCACTGTCAACACTTGAATGGCAATCTAAACTGTGATAATTTCTTCCAATTTTCCCAGAACTGCAAGCATTAAAACCCAGTATGAGCAAAACTGAAGATAAGCAGATACAATTTTGTCTGTTTGAGTAAAAAAACCCAATATTTTACCAGCTGGGAACAGGAAGAAGAATGGATTTGACACTATTTGTTAAATGCTCTCTGCTTGGAAGTATCTTGATTGGGACACACTGACGAGTCTACCAACTATGCTTCAGAATCAGGTCACAGCTACAGAAAACACAGTGTTTTCTGAGCCACAGGTGTTTTAGTTGTACAGTGTACCTGTTGAGCATGTATTCATTAACCATTCTTAATTCTTAACCATAAACTATCTCAAATAGTTCAAACATATGTTCAATTCTGAATGCAACCCACAAGAAATAAGCATAGTAGGAAAGGTGCTTAGTGAACGTCCAGCATGCTAAAGCAAGACAAGTTTCTTCCCCTCCAAGGGCTGAAGACACAGTTCTGTACATATGACAGGGGTCTGACTGAGAACCCATCAAATGGCATCACCCCTCAATTACCATGTCCATTAGTCACAATACTGTGGTTTCAAGCAGTTAAGGAACCTTTTTTTTGTGTCTTCTTGCTCCTGTTGGACAATCTATTTACAGGCTAGCGAATGCATTGTGTTTATGTAAATCAATCAG
>NW_005054323.1:5545699-5593265 GCF_000277835.1 Geospiza fortis
GTCCTTCAGAGGAACGCCACACCAAAATTTGCATTGACTAGCTCAGGGCGTAACCCAGCATCAAAGATACAGTAAAATGTCTATCATAATATTCAGCAATATCCACACAGAGTTTATACTTCTTGAAGTTCTCATGAACATACTTATTCAATACCCTCATGGCATCTGACTTTAATCTGCTGAAATGAGATCTATAAATGTTTTTGGGGTACATAAATCACATCAACATTTTCAACACACAGAAGAAAACCTGGTTGCTGAAGACCAAACATATAATTTACAAGAGCACCTCATTCTACAAATCAAAAAGAAACTTTTGGGAAGGGAAGCCTTTCTAAACACATCTGACTTCTAGTTTAGTGACACTTACAATGCAAATCTTCTGGAAAATTCTTTTAATATTAGAATGATTTTATACTTATTTTTCAAAAGAACACACACAAATATGTCTTATAAGCAGTCACCTCTAAATCAAATATACTTACTTGCTTAAGCATATTTAATTGCTCTTGCAGCCTCTGTGCTTTGTCTGCTTCTTTTTTTATCTCACTGAAATTCGATTTGAATTCTGCAAGTTGTAGGCGCAGTGAGAGGCGTTCCACTTCTGCTGTATGAAGTCTTTGTGTAAATTCAAATATTTGCTTCTCCAAGGATTCTATGTTTTTCTGTTAATAACCAGAAACAAATTTATGTGCTTTAACATGAACTATTTTATCAATAAGAGTCACATGTAATACGCAAGCAAATTGGAGAAAGCTCTCATTTTGTCCATCATGTCTAATATGCACGAGTGCAAAACAGTGAACTTGTTTCACCTTCGTACTCTTGAGGGTAACTGAAAATTCTGTTTTCAAGGAAGTACTATTTCAATGTAAGGCCCACAATAAAAGACCAATTATTTCAGGTTTCTCCCTTCCCTCTGATTATAAGGAAGAAGGCTATCTTTACTGAAAGACAGAACACAAAGCACGAGAAAACAGAAACACCACCCCCCACCCCCCCAAAAAAGAAACCACAACAAAAAAACAACTCTGTAACATTTAATTGAAGCCAAAAGCAAGTTAGTTCTTACAAAGCAAATAGAACTTTGAAAGAATTTGAAAAACACTTTTTCTTGGATACATCAGATCTCTTCTTAAAATTCTTTGACATAAGAGAAAAAATACATTCATGCTCTAATGCTTCTGGGTGTTGGGAATCTGATGTCTACATAGTTGACTTCAATGTAAGAGTCTCATAAACTGAAACAAAATTATGGTACTACCAAGAGAGCTTCATCCTAACACTTAGGCCATGAACCTACTGCTTACATAAGGTAGGACTATAATTATGCATACCATACTGGATACTCTGTCACACAGTCCAACTTGCAGGGCCTGGGTATTTATTTTATTGAGTCCATGAGCCAGGCTCTGTACCAAGGAGTCTTTCTCCAGATAAGTAATGTACTTGCAGTGGTCTAATGGAACCGTCTCCATTATAACATTCAGCTTGTCCATAAGTTTTGAAAACGAATTCCTGGCTGCACTTAACAGTAACTTTCCAGAAAGCCAGGACTTTGTACCTTAAAAAAAAAAACAACAAAAAAAACCAAAGACAAACAAAACCCCCAAACAAACAGTCAAACAAAAAAACCCTACAAAACAACAAAATCCAAACCAAAACACAGAAAAGAGACATCAAGTAGGTTATTAGTTTCAGTTTCTTTCAGTGAAAGAAACCACAATAAAGAAATAAAGAACATCTTAAAGATACTCAATAGAAATTTTCCATTAAGGACTGGAAGATTGAGTTCAAAGGAATATCTCAGAGAGAGACTTTACGACAAATTGTGTATTTAGCAATGAAAATTCTAATCCTATCAATCTACAAATGGGAGGGTAGAATAAGATTCTAAAGAACAGGATTTCTTTGTCACAGACTACTTGTCCAGTTGTTAACATGTTCCCCAATACCATCCTTTCTAAAGACTTTAGTATTCTAATTTTGTAATTCAGAAAACATGCAAGATGAATGCAAGCAAATGGAAGTCAGGTCAAATAAGTCAGAAGTAATAGCACATGGTAAAACACTTTATTGTAATATTTACAATGCAAATTTCTGAGGGTTTCCTGATTTTTCCTGCCTCCCCTCTACAGATATCTAAATCATTTGCTGTTCAAAATTAGTGAGGCTTGGTACCTTAATGCCATACTATTTATATTCTGAGACAAGAGAATATAATTTACCTTATTCCAAGGCAATTAAAATTTTACAGCTACAATTACGTATTTCCCCACAGGATTTTGGTAATCATCCTTCTCATATAATGGACTTAAGGCCCCAGCACACCCAACATGTCCTGCTTACTGCTAGATTCGTCAGGTCTGTAATTAATAATTGTGTTTAATGTTGATAAATAAAATTGTCAGTGCTCCTTCCACTAATTGGTATTCCAGATAACAGTTAATAGGTTTATTTATGCCTTAATAAAAGTCTTGTAATTTAGTTTTCCCTCTGCTAGGCAGGTCTTAATCTGTCATTACTTGTCTTATGATACTATCAGTGTAAGATGACAAGCATGGAAGAGCTTATTTACATTCAGTAGTACAGGAGATCTCCTGTTGCTGAAGTGAAGTAAAATATTTGCTTAAGAGTATAAACAGAAAAAAATAACCCTGGCTTAAGTTAAAGAATTTTTGTTTATAGACTGTGAAGGAAAAAACCAGAGGTACAAAGCAAACAGAACATGATTATTGATGTATTTTTATTACAAATCTCATTGTAAAGAAGATCATTTACATGTGACGTTGCAATAACAAAAAAAGCACATGATAAAATCAAATATTTTATTTTTAAAGCCATTCTCCTGCTCAGTTTTGAAATAGCACCACTCCAATGACTCCAGTGCTTAACTGGAGTATCATTTTTGAGTACATGCTCTCCATAACCTCAGTGACACCTTTTAAGTTAAAAATTTGATGAGGCATTTTTATCTTGCACTTCAACTAACTAAACATCCTTTGCAATTAAAAAAAAAATATTCTTTTCATATCCAGAAAAAACTGCTATTGCAATTCTCCAGTCAGAATGCATTCACTAGTTGAATGTTTAGTTAAATTAACCTAAAATTAAAACTAGAACATTTTTATGGCCTTCCATGTAAGATGATGCCAAAACCTTCTCAAAAACTGTCCTTTGCCAGGATTTTTGGTATATATAGAATAAAGGAGCTCAATGAGCTACTGTTCCTTCAGTTTTCCCAGTATTTCCACTTGCTATCTCAGGTTTATGAGATATTGTTTGCCTGTCAGAAGCACATGTTGTTTCTCCATATGTGCAGTACCTAGCATGGCAGCCCTTTCCCTATGCCTAGAATCTCATATTTAACCATATCAAAAGTAAATTTAAAATAATAATGCAGACAAATGTGTTGTAGCATTTTCAAATGATCATTCCACTTCCCAACAAGCACACCCCTCAACCAGTACAGTTCAACACATCACAGAATCACAGAATCACCAGGTTGAAAGAGACCTTAAAGATCATCAAGTCCAACCTGTGCCCTAACACCTTAACTAAACCATGGCACTGAGTGCCACATCCAGTCTTTTTTTGAACACATCCAGGGATGGGGATTCCACCACCTCCCCAGGCAGGCCATTCCAATATTTTATCACTCATTCTGTGAAAAACTTCTTCCTAATATACAACCTATATTTTCCCTGACACAGCTTGATCACAGCTTAAGGCATTTTCTTGGGATAACAATAAATAGTCATGTCCTCCATTATTTTTATGAAGAGTAGCTTAGACTAAATAGACAGAAATATTTTGAAGGAAGTTACTAATTGCTTTGAAAGATAAAATGAAAATATAAATCAATTCCACAAGGAACTGTATCTATAATAACTGAGAGGAGAATAGACTGTTTAAGTATAAATATATCTATATCTCAAGTACCTGCCATGAAGGATGAAAGAATTACAATAAAAATTAAATTATGTATTAAATTATGTACTTTATGATGTGTCTAAGAAATTATTAACACAAATACAGGTATACAACAAAGCAATTAAGCTTTACATTAAGTAAATGAAAAAAAAGCGTCACATATTACTTCACTGAAAGATGAAAAAACAATTCTTGTTTATTCTGTTTTGGTGAAATTGAACACCAGTCAGTAGATTTAACTTTGTACTATGCAAGACTTAAATATTCATGAACGTATTTGTAGTGAAAACTTTGGCTGTTACGTCTGTGGTTTATGACAGTACAGATTTTGTTCAAACAAACCTAAAATCTAACTTTACAAAAAAACCCAAAGCAAACAAAAAAACCTCCAACACTGCAATAAATTTTCATTGAAACTGAAGCAAAGAGATAATTCCAAGGCATGCTGGAATGAGATCCAAACTAACTAACACTGTGAAGGGAAATGATCATCAATGTCAAAACAGAACCACTTATTTAAAAGACTGAGAAAGGTGCCTCAAATGGTTCCCCAAAACCTAGCCATTTTTAAACATAATTTCTAAGACACTGAATCATTCCATCTTCATGATCCAGACAGCATCTTCTTGTAGCACTCTCTCCTGTGACATATAGTCTAATCCAGAACTGCCATTATTGAAAGACATGAAAGGATTGCCTATTTATAATTTTTTAAGAAATTCAACATAATTGAAGTCAGTTTGAAGATTTAAGTTCTACTTAAAATATTACTAATAGAACATAACGTAATTTTCTAAGTGTGGAAGCTTTCAAATATATTCCTTCAGAGCCTAATTACTGTAACACTTCTGGAAATTTCATATCAAACTTTAAATTATTTATTACTATTTTTTGACCCAAAAATTCTTAGGAGACTTGATCTCATGAGCAACAGAATTCCAAGTAATACATGAGCAGATAGACCTTGAGGTTCTGTGGAAATTACTTAAATAGACATAAGATATTAAAGAATCACCAAACTGACTATGGTCATAACATTCCCAGTATGGCTCTTCCTAATTCTCAAAATCAAGCCTGTGTTGAGTGCGGAGATATCTAGTAAATAGAGACCAGCAGAATTCCCATATTGTTCAAACTGCCAAAATATCATGATGTTTAAGATATTCTAATCAGTCACTTGAGCAGATTCATGCTGCTGCTCCATTTCTCTCAATTCTTCTTCAATTTGCTGTTCCTACACAATACTCTGTACACAGGAACACTTGCAGTATAAACCCTGTAAATACTCTGAAATACAGTTCAAATTTTGCTTTGTAAGGATATAAAGTTAAGTTACTGAAAACAGGATGACCAAAGAAGAGAGCTCTGAAACTGAATCAAAACACTTTTGTTTCAATGTCTTCTGGGATCGGTTTGTTATTTAGGCTTCTGGGAAATGAATCATCTTATCCCTGTCCTCCTACGTCCATTTATTCATATAAATTATCTCTCCTTAAACATCCTTTATTCTGTGACAGAAGTGTTGGTATTTTAAAACTACAAGTTACTGAAGAACTAAGGATGGCAGCAATGCAGAGAACCAAGCAAACTCTTAGGTCAGTTCTCACTGCAAATAAATTAAGGAAAATAGTTAACAGCTGGGAATCATGAGGTGATATTTCCAGAGACTGACACTACAATTTTTCATAGGCATTGTAGAATTCTATACAAGCAGAGACTGAGAAAATTAGGAAATCTAGACACAAACCTAATTAAACATAAACTTAGAGAGGGAACACTGCAGAGACATAAAATAAGGACTGCCATGCATTGTATAAACTGAGAGCATTTTATTTCTCTCTCCAAAACTGTAAGATAGCAAATAAAGCACATGAAAATATTATCCATGAAATTCACTGTTTTCTAGATTTGGAACTACTAAATTCATATAATATAAAACACGGTATGAAATTATTTTCTTTCAGTCAGCAGCTGTAATGTCCCAAGTTGAAGACGTGTCAGTTTTAGAGCCTGCACTTAAGAAATACACAAATCAAATAAAAACAAAACTACATAGATTTTCTCCATAGAAAAAATATTAGGTTGAGCTCCAGGAAAACACTTCTTGAATATTAGACCAGATGAAGAAGATAACTGGGAACCTTTTAAGAGTTACTTCAAGGTTCCTAGAAGAGCCCTGTAAGAGTTACTTAATTTAAAAGCTTAGCCTAAAAACTAGGTTTTAAAAACAGGTTAGCCAAATATCTATTTGTGTGGTTTAGATTATTTTTAATATCTCACAGTCAAACAGGCAGAATGGTATAAATGCTTTCTAAAAGCACTCTCCAGCCTTCTGTTCCCATGACTCTATATACCAGAAGGATAAAGTATCACATCACCAATAAAGAAAATTCAATCTGTTCCATCAATACAGCTCTTAGGAGATTTGATCCAGAATAGTTTAAATAAATCCTAAAAATTGAGATGATGTAACCACCCTGATTATTTTTTAAAGGTTCAACTACAAGAATATACTTTTAAAATTACCTGGTTTGTTGACAACATCCTGCAATTCTGTGACAGAACTGATTATTGCAGCAAGGAGGTTGGAACTAGCAAACCAGCTGAGTGCTTCCACACAGTCAATTTCTTCATCTTCACAACCTATGGAGGAGAATTGTAGCTAGCAATACAACTGAATAACTTAGATGAGGCACACTACTTTCAGAAATTGACTAAAGCTAAAAGTACATAAGCCACAGACTATTTTCAGGACAATTTAGACTGTATTAAATATGCTTCCACTAGCACTAAACCAGAAAAATAGATGAATCTTCTAGTTTCAAAAACTTTTTTATGCCATTTTTCCTTGTACAGCTATACATAAGCTGGTTTGGTAACAGAAAGGGACTAAGAGGATATGTATTTCCTCTAAAGGAAATCCAGAAATCTTACATTAATATTTTACCTGAATCAGTAAGAAACGTTTTTGCACTTTTCAGTAGGAAATAAGTACTACAAGTTATTACTAAAAGAATACACATTCTCAGAAAATAATGTTGGTGGCAAATGATATAGGAACATTTCAAGAAATTTATCACATAGACCAGATGCAGTAGGACCTAGTTCTGAAATCTACAATGCAAATATTGAGAATATCAAACCATGGGAGCTCATGTGTGTAGTTACAACTTTACTTGCATTGCGAAACAGACTAAGCATTTCCTTATAGGGGAAATTACATTTATCAAGTTATCTAGAAGTTCCAAATTCAGAAATTACATTTGTTAAAATGTCATTAAATTTATACTTACACTCTATTATAAATAATATTACTATATGTTATTCACTAGCTATGTCTTTTGACACAACATTTATCAAAGAAGAAAAAAATCAGCTTACTTAACAGATTACGCTTGCCTTTGGATTCTCCTACACAAACTGGAATACCAATGCCTTCTTTTAAGCCATTTGTCCAGGTGAAGAGGGAACTAGAAGACTGTGCTAAAACCTTAAGTCTGTTGGCTGCCAAAACTGCAATCACAGCTCTTCGGAATACATAAATCAGGCCTTGGGATTTTCGTCTCTTTACTTTTGCTTCATCTTGATTGTTTTCCTTATCATCAGAGAGAGCATGAACTAGGGTCCTAATCTTCTGGTTCACTAATTCATAAATGTTCGCCTGATCCTGGAGAAGGTCTTTTTGGGAACACATAGCCCTGAGTCTGCCGTACAGAGGATACAGGGCCCCTGCCAATAGTGCACAGGCTGCCAGGAGGGAGGAATGCTCCTTTTGAAACTGTGTTAACATCTTTTTCACAGAAATGTTTTCAAGAGCCAATTTCTCTTGACTTTTTTCAAGGACATAAATTTTTTTCTTATTTTTCTCTGCTACTTCTTGGTACTCCTGGGATAAGAGAAAAAAAAACACCAAACAAACAAACCCAGAAGAAATATTAACAAAAAGTTTTTTTACTTAACTAAATCATTTTTACCTAGACAAAAGATAAAAGAAAATACTTTCCTTTTTCTTCACATTCAAGTAACACACTAAAGGAACAAACATTATTAGTAATGATGATAAAACTATCTCTCCTAATAAATTGTTAAACAATGAAATACATGAAAACAAAGCAACAAAGTAAAGTTTGCACAATCTTCAGTTACAAATGGATTCCTAGTTTCTGATGATAACTCTTAGTACTCCAATAGCCTGCACCTGGTTGTCCACAATGCAGTTTTATCAGTTGGCTTAACAACAATTGCTTAGTAAGGAATTACATCCTCCAATTTAAGAAAGACCATTGCTTTACAAAGAAGAAATAAAGTTAGTATAAGGCAGAAGAAGAAAATAAGGAAGGCTCTGGAACATAAACGTAGACAGATTGGCAGCAGCTGGAAAAGGGGAAGTAAAGGTGATCTCTTAATTACTTTGTAATCAACCCCCTACTTATATATTCACAGATTAATTAGGTCTCATACAGAAGTGAGTTTTCAAAAGAACAGTGTAATACAGATGTTTTTATTTTGTCTAGCGCCATAATAGATTTTTTTAAGTTGCAGAACATTTTTTTTCCTCTAAATGCCCTGAAATAGGAAAAGAGGGAGATTTAAAATAGCAAGCTGGTATAGAGAAATTAAGATGGTAACAAGTCAGTAAATGCCAGGACTACAGTTAGAGGATGCAGACTGCAGTACTGGAATCAAGATGCTACACTGAGAGCTCTAAGTGACCTCAGAGACTTAAACTGGGTTCTTGATGCATAAAAGCCTGCTGTGATTGAAACAGTGACTTAATTTAAACAGGCTCCACCAGTATAGGGAGATAATAAATTTTAGGCACTGTTCACAAAGAATGTACAAACTCAAGTTAAATGCTAATACTTCAGCTACAACACATGGTGACAAAAAGGCAAACATGGATGCAACTACAAGTCCATATGATGATGAAAACTGAGGATTTTGCTAAGTTTCAGATGCCTCTCTTAGAGCTATAGACAATTTTGTTGAACATAGAGTGATATTATTCCTGTAGCAGTGGTCTAAAAAGGAGCAAACTGGTATTATCCAGCCATATTCTCCTGCATTCTATTTGGTACAGGTCCCAAACTATTAGTGAGCAAGGCACCCTAGTTTCTTTTACCTCCTCCATCAAGCACAAAAGGGAAAAAAATATACACAGCTATCCCTAGAATGAAAATAGAAGATTCCATGCTTCTATAGAGATGTACCCTAGTCAGTTCAAAATGTCTTTGACCAAATAAATATTTTATAATTTTTTTGGAAGGGAAAGAATTTGTAATGTTATTAAAATACTTCAAGTGATACAAAAATAGAGTAGGCCACTAAAAGATTTAATTTCAAAATGCAATTAACAGGCCACATATGTCACTTTACTATGCTGAAATAAAGTATGAACATGGACAATACTTTCAGTGCTACTGCATTATTTACAGTATTTGATTTTTATAGATGAAAACCCTGATAGCATGACTGGAAGGAACTGAAAAGGTGAGCCAAATTTAGAAAACAGCCTATGGTTTCTGGCCATCACAGGTGAAAGGCCAATATCTAAGTAAACAAACTGTGATCCCTACAGGGTTTTTGGACAGCAATACCAATATTCAGTGCTCTTGCTAATTAAGGCTCTTTTTTAATGCTTTTTGTGATATGGTAATATGCAAAAGTAAATAAAACAACCTTTGACTTCAGAAATGTAAGTTTTGCAAGAAGATAGACCTTCTTTCTTTTACTGGCTAATAATTTCTTTTGCTACACCAGACACTGTTTCTAGAGTTTTCTTTAAAGCTTAAAAGTACGGTTCTTGAAAGAGACGTGGACTTTTCTTCCTAAACATTGGCAAGCTGGTTTCCTTTAGTGTTTGAGCTTTGGGGGCATCTCACTGAGTTGCAGAGCTCTATCAATTCCAAGAAACCTTAACAAAAAATCAGGTGCTACTAGCAAAACGATTTTATCCTACTTCTTACTACACGCTTAGCCTTTATTCTGGCATGGAAACAGAACTGAAAACTAGAAATATAATGACACAGAGACTTCAAAAGGTTTTTCTTTTGGAGAGCTGAGCATAGATGGCAGTAGAGGAGAGAGGGACCACCCCCACATGCACTAAAGCTGCCCCTAGGGAGGGCAAGCAAGCAGGAACACAATGAACACAGAGGGCAAACAGCATGAAACATGAGCCAGAGCACCCTGACACTGTTTGCACACGCAGGGCAAGAGGAAGGGCACTGAGGCACTGCCAACTCAAGCTCTTAGCCCAGTTGGTGATCTTCACTCTCAGTGATTGAGCTGAGGTGTGGTGTTTGTTTGGACAAAAGTTACTTCCTCTGTGCACACCAGAAAGGATGGGGCAACCCAGATGGAGTGCCCATGAAACCATGCAGGAGTCTGGGTCTCAGACTTCAGGGAATTGTGGAGCCCAGCACTGCTCTCAGGGTAGCAGAGACAACAGCTGTGTGAAGTGTGATCAGGTGGATGACTTACAAAGCCTAATGCTGGAGCTGAGAGAAAAAGTAGAAAAACTAAGAAGAATTAGGGAGCCTGAGGAAGAGACTGAGTGGTGGAGCTGCATTCTACCACACCTCAAATGCACCCACTGTCCTCTTCAACTGAAGGAATGGATCCCCCACCCTCTCACCACCAGGCAGCATGGGACCTTAGAGACAGAGGTGAGTGGAAACAGATTTCTCCTTGTGGCGAGCAGGTGAATCTCCTCCCAAAATACTTATCTTCCCAGGTGCCCTTATAGAGCAGGTATGGGGCCCTGGAATCTCAGAATCATGGAAATGAGAATGTGGATGAAAGTCCATCTAGGCTGGACCGATTGTCTAGGATAGGACAGCCTGCTCCCTACATTTTGACCTTCTCAATTAAGAAAAAAGGAACGGCAGTAGTGACTCTCTTTTTAGAGGAATGAAGAGCCCAATATGCCAACCTAAATTAACCTATACAGAAGTATGTTGCCTCCATGTAGTCCCGATAAGAGACATCACCAACAAACTGCCCAGTGGTACAGCCAACTGATCACTACCCATTACCTGATTACCAGGTGGGTAGCAACAAAGTCCCAATAAAAAGGCTGTGAATGATCAAGCAGGACCTCAGGGACTTGGGATAACTGGTCAAGGGATCTGGAGCACAAGCTACGTTCTCTTCTCTCCTTCCAGGAGTGGGGAATGATGGGGCAAAACCCAGGAAAATCCCAGAGGAACATATGACTTCAAGGGTGGTGTTACCATCAGAATTTGTGGGGTTTTGATCATGGGTCAGTTTATATGATACTGAGTCTGCTGACAACAAATGAGATCCACCTAGCTCAAAGAAGGAAAAGGATCTTAGCAGAGTTCACTGAAAGAGCTTTAAACTGGATTTGAAGGGGGACAGGAACAAGGCCAGGCTCGACAGAGAAAAGGTGTGGGAAGGGGAGAACTACAGTGATCACCCAAGCAGCAAAAGGATGCTTAGGAGGGGATGCCTCCCGGGAGTACAAGAATCCAAAGACGTAACCAGAAGACAGACTGTGCACTCCCACTGGGTATACTGACACAATCAAATACTTCCATGGAGTGCTGTACACCAATGCACACAAAATGGGGAACAAAGAGGAGGAACTGGATATCTGTGTGATGTCAAAGGACTCTGACCTTTGCAATTAGAGATGTGGTGGAAGTGCTCATGTGACTGGAATGCTGTAATAAAGGAAATGCTATTTAGGAGAGGCAGACCAAGAAGGTGAGGTGGTGGAGTTACCCTCTCTTGAGGCAACACCTGGAATGTATAGATCTCTGTCTTGGGGTGGATGGTGAGTGAGTCAAGAGTTTATGGGTCAGGATAAAAAGGCAGATCAGTAGGGGTAACACTTGTGGGTGTTTGCTACAGGCCACCTGAGCAGCAGGAGAAAGTGGATGACATCTTCTACAGGCAGCACAAAGCAGCCTTAGAGTCACAGGTTTTGGTTCTTGTGGGGTACTTTAACTACCCCGACATCTGCTGCAGAACCAGCACCATGAAACACAAACAGCCCAAGAGAAGCAGTGATGACAACTTCCTGTCATAGGTAGTGGCGAATCCCACAAGGAATATTGTGCTGCTTGACCTCACACTAACAGGGAAGGCCTTGCTGGGGACGTGAAGGTTGGGAGTTCAGCATCAGGGGAGGAGGAAGCACAGCAGCAAATAAAATGGTAACCATGTTAGCTCAGGAGAGCTAACTTTAGTTTCTTTGGGGATCTTCTTGGAAGAATCTCACAGGAAGAGCCCCTTAAGGGAAGAGAGGTGCATGAGAGTTGGTTGATGTTCAAGGATAAGTTCCTCCAGGCTCAAGAACAACCCATCACGATGTGCAAGAAGTCAGGCAAAGAGATTAACAGACTTGCATGACCAAATGAAGAACTGCCATTACCCAGGCAGGAAAAACACAGGAGATGGGAAAAGGTCACTTAGAATGAAGATAGAGAGGTTATCAGAGTAAGTAGAAATGAGATAAGGAAGGTCAAGGTGCATCTGGAATTAAATGTGGACAAGCATGTCAAGGACAAGGGAGGTGATCCTGCCCCTCTACTCAGCCTTAGTGAGGCTACATCTGGAGTGCTTTGTCCAGTTCTGGGCTCCTCGTTACAAGAGAGACAAGGAGCTACTGGCACAGGTCCAACAGAGGGTGACAAAGGCACTGGAGCATCTTTCTTCAAATAGAATGAGGGACCTGGGTCTGTTCAGCCTCAAGAAGAAATGACTGAGAGGCAAACTCATATATATATTGTCTCTCACAACATCCTTGCAGGTAAGCTCAGGAAATGTGGGTCAGATGAATGGACCTTGGGGTGAATCAAGAACTGACAATTGCATAGCTTAGTGGCTTTGTACAGACACTGTCCTAATAGGGGAGCAAAAAATCCACATGGAATAATGATTTTCAAAGCTCAGGTTGATGTGAGAGCTGGAACCAGCCAGACACTAAAACATGTCTGCTGCAATAGGCTGTAAGTGCAACAAAGTTTTTTTTTAAAAAGACATCAGTGGTGGAAACCAGTCTGTGACACAGCCCCCAGCACCTCCTCCAAGAAGAGGCTCCAACAAAAAGGGGATATGCAGAATGCTCCCCTCCAACAAAAAGGGGATATACAGAATGTAGTCCTCATAGCTCCCTTCCACACTCCCCGTTCCCTCAAAAAACCTGATCAGTGGACCAGAATCTAGGTGCAAGCCTGCAGTCAGTGGTGCTGCCAAGGGTCCAATCTCATGGAATTTGTTTATCAGTGACCTGGAGGAAGGGATCAAATGCACCCTCAGCAGGTTTCCTGGTGACTCCAAACTGGGGATAGTGGCTGATCCGCCTGAAAGCTCTGCTGCCATTCAGTGGGACCTTGATCAGCTGGAGGGTTGGGCAGAGAGAAACCTGGTGAGGCTCAACAAGGGCAAGTGCCAGGTCCTGCACCTGGGGAGGAGCAGCCCCAAGTGCCAGCACAGGCTGGGGCTGACCTCCTACAGAGCAGCTCTGTGGAAAAGGACCTGGGACTCCTGGTGGATCACAAGCTGTCCATGAGCCATCAGTGCCCCTGTGGCCAGCAGGGCCAATGTCATCCTGGGGTGCATTGGCAAGAGTGTGACCAGCAGGTTGGGGAGGTGATCCTCCCCCTCTGCTCAGCCCTGGTGAGGCCACTCCTGGAGTGCTGTGTCCAGTTCTGGGCTCCTCAGCACAAGGGACACAAGGAGCTACTGGAGAGGGTCCAGTGGAGTGCCACAAGGATGATCAGGGGTCTGGAGCTTCTCTCGCATGAGGAGAGATTCTGGGAGCTGGGACTCTTTGGTCTGGAGAAGACTGAGAAGAGATCTCATCAATACACAGAAATATTTCAAAGGTGGGTCTCAGGAGGATGGTGCCAGACTCTTTTCAGTGGAGTGATCCAGCACTGATGATGGATGAGGAGCAATGGCCAAAAACTGAGGCATGAGAAGTTCTACCTCAACATGAGGAAAAACTTCCTTAGACTGAGGGTGGCAGAGCACTGGAACAGGATACCCAGGGAGATTGTGGAGTCTCCCTCTCTGGAGACACTCAAAAGAAAAAAAAACCCCAAAAAACACTTGACGCATTTCGATTTAACCTGCCCCAGATGACTTTGCCTTGTCCGGTGGGTTGGACTGGATGGTCTCCAGTGGTCTCTTCCAAACCTAATAATTCTGTAACTCTCACCAGTGTCTACAAGTACCTAAAGAAAGGGTGTCAGTGGATGGATCCAGGTTCTGTTCAGTGATGCCAAGAAACAGGACAAGAGGCAATGGGCACAAACTGACACACGGAAAGTTCCACCTGAACAAGAGGAGGAACTTTTTTTCTCTGCAGCGACTGATTGCCCAACGAGGTTGTAGAGTCTCCCTTTCTGGGGACAATCTGGACACAATTCTGTGCAATGTGCTCTAGGACAACCTCCTTGAGCAGGGGGATTGCACCAGATGACCCACTGTGATCCCTTCCACCCTGATCCATTCTGTGATTCTGTTAGTCAGTGATTCCTGTCATTCAGCTGTTTTATTTTTCCAAATATATATATATATAAACATACAGGTATACCTAAAACCAACATCAGCTGTCCTCTCTTTGCTGTGTTTTAAGTACATGGGCCAGACATGCCTACTAAAGAAAGACAGGTCAGGATCAGTACAGTTACATACATTTATCTTCCTCCCTGTGCACCAATTATAGTAAATTTTCATATAATTGCAATATATCCCATCCTTTATCTAATTCACCTGTCTTGCTGTAAAAGGCCTCCAACAAAGGAAAAAGCAAGCACTTTTTTTTTCTTCCCAGGGGACTTTGCCTGTTTAGCAAACCTTTGATTCTTCTGTTAAAATTGACGTTTTAAAGTAGTTAAAGTATTTTTCTCTTACAATATGTTTTTGCATATAAGAACAAAACCTTTCTATTTTAAGCAGTTGCCACAAAAATAATAAGTGTCTATATAATAAACAAACAACAACTGGTAGTTAAAATTCAGAGGACATTTCCTAAGGGACTATAAATAATAAATAATTTGTGTGAGGCTAAGGAACAGGCATAGTAACATTTTCAAAATGGCACACAATCAAATCAAGAGGGCTAGACTCCTGCAACAAAAGACAAAGAAAAAGGATATGCATTTAAAGCTCCATTGACACTCCAAACATGGAGACCACCAACAAAGAGTGGTACCTACAGAGCCTTGTTTATTGCTGATCTCTGATAAGGCTACTCTGGGAATTTCTTGCCTATAGTAAAACAGTAAAACTGCTTTCTGATTACACCATCCATCTGACCTACAGTACCAGCTGTGAGGTAGTACCTATTAACATTCACAGATCCTACTGTGGAACCAGGGACCATGAACAGCACTGGCTGGGGACAGAAGCAGTAGCAGGTGTCACTGCCAGTAAAACCTCCAGATTCTGCAGTGTTTTAATTATAAGGAGACCATTCTAAAAAGCCCTGACTCTCTACTGCAGTTCTAATAAACCAAAACAGTAAGTTTCAAGATACATTGCTTATACTTAGAGCTCTCTGTTAACTCCTGAGATTGTGAATTGACACTCTATGGTTTGCTTTCACAGACATGTCAACAATTTGAAAAACTAAAGAAGTCTCAATACAGGACCTCTGAGGAGAAAATATCCAGAAGAAATCATGGAACACCGGTTGAAGACAAAGCTACAAATAAAAGGAAGCATCCTATGGTGTACCATTAGGTTGGTGCAGGACAGCAAAAATCACTCATCTTCCCTTTTCAGAATGGAACTAAACCCTACAAGGGGTTATTTCACTAAAGTGCTTGCAATTAACACTCAGATCTTTGGATGGAAAATGTAGCAAATTGCTACAGTTTCCTTGTAGCGCTAGAATAAGTGTCCTAGAGTGAGGAGACCCTCAGCTGTACATTGAAATACTGCCAAATTATATTCCACTTGTACTGATTATATGTTTTCTATAAAATTTAATGAATAAAGCTTGCTAAAATAATTAAATTTAAATATTGCGTTCTGCATTTTTCTGTAATCACTGGCAGTCGGCAAATCTTAAAGATCCTTTGAAGATATTCTGTAACTTGTGGCACATTTTCCCTTGTTTTCTTTGGAAATAAAGCTATGATATTAGTCTGTCTGTACACCTCTGATCAAACAAAGCACTAATCTTGCAGACAAATATGGCTAACTGGCTCAAAATTCAAAAGGTAAAATACAGTTAAGCCAGGAAAAATGGGCAATCAGGACTAGAACAGCCCTAGCAGCAGACATTTATGGACCTTACAGGTGCCAGGAGATAAAAGGCTTAATTTGGTATTTGCAAGTTGAAAGTCAGTCACAAATTAGAAATCAAGAAGAAATTAGACTGTCTTCTTGAGAGTTTGACACTGAATGGTAAGGAAGACAAACTAGAACACAAGATGGAAAAGAGATTGTTGAATCATCTAAGTGTACACAGACATTGCACTACCTAGATTACAAAACTACCAGCTTACACTCCAACATTACATAACCTGTGTTAGAAAACATGTCCAGATGTTTTCTAAGGGAAAATATTCCCCTTTTAGCGATTCAGTAGTCCTGTACAGCAAGCTGACAGATGAAGTTTTTTCCAAAACATGTGCCTAAGTGCATGCCACAAAAAGGAGACACATTTTCTGTATGTGCTTTACATGCTACCTATACAATCCAGCTGCAGAGACTGGGAGGTTTGGCACCATCCCAAAGAATGGTGCAGTACTGCAGAGCACCTATTTTTCACAAAACACAAGAGTTTTTAAAAAGACATGACCCATCATGCACAGGAGGAAGAAATCTAAATTGTGTAACTCCACTTTTTCTTTAAGAAGGAAATGTAATTTTTAAAATTAAAATTAGGCTTCCTTATTCCACCATTCTTTCTGTTGGCAAATGAAAGCCATAAGCTGAAACTACACGATGTTGGGGAAATTAAATATATAAATCTGGACGCCACTTATTCCACTCATAGTGATGTTTGTAGCCTTGTCAATATCCAATGTGAAATGTCAATATCAAGTAAAAAAATCTAAAAAATTATAACTCAGTCCTAAGAACTCACCATAAATTGCTCTGTAAATAGAATACTTCATAAAAGTATTTTTCAGCACACAAGGACTTCCAAGACTAAAATCTGAGTCAAATATAGCATTCTTCAGATAAAGTAAGTCACAGGTGGCAGTCGCAAGTAACAAAGCATACTTTATTTCCTCAATTTCACACTTTTATTGAAACACATGTAAATGAATGTGATTGAAAAGATGGTGAATGGTAGTTGTAGAATAATAGTGAGCATTTTAAATTGCAAATAACTTGTCTAACAATCAGTACCAATAGTTTACACTTTTGACCCACTGCTCACTGTATCATCTGTGTAACAGCATCCTCTAATACTGTTGAAATCTACCACTGCTAATTGGTTTTTAGGGTCAGAATGTATATATCTAAATTTATCCCCAGATGACACCATTTTACTGTATCTCTACACAGTCTTTGCGAAGCATGACACTGAAAAAAAAACACTGCTGTCCTATATAATTCTTAAATCAAGCAAATTCAATCTTACAGCCTTAACATTCTCAAAAAAAACCAAACAAAAACAACCCAATAAACAGTAGCAACTGTAAGCCAAATTAGACAATTCACTCCAAGAATGTTTTAACAAAGACATTTATTTCTTATTATAAATGAAGTCAATACTACCATGGAGTTTGCAGGTTTCTTTCATTTTAAACAACCTTAAACTGGTTAGGGGTTCAAACTATGGAAATAATCCATTAAATATTTACAAGGAAAAAAAAAATCAGAAGTTCATAGCAACATACCTGTGCCCTTGCATGAACTTCCCCAAGGAGACTTGAGTACTGCTGTTCCAGATACTTTTTTTCATTCTGCCAACAGCTTGCCTGCGCTTTCATTTGTTCAGCCATTTTGTTAAAAGCATCTTCCTGGTTCTGCTGAAGCTCCTTCATAGTATTGGACTTGTTTTTACAAACATATTCCAGGTGAGATATCTGTGTAACAAGCATTTAAAAAGAAATTATTTTACTTCTCTAAGCACGTTTTTACTTTATTGTGCATATCAGTTTAACCACAGATGGCATAAAATCTAAACTGTAATTTCTTCAATATTTTCATTAAAATTAAGTAAAAGCCTTTCATGACAGATTATTTACTTGAGTTGTGCAACAAAATGAACAAAAAACTGGATTCAGTTTTGCCATTGTTGTACCATATTGCAGATGTTTGTTGCTTTCTTTGTTGAAAACCTGAACTGGACATGTCTCCTATGTTTTGGCTTTTTGTAAAAAAGAGCATTAAGTCTTGCAATGGTAAAGTATCAATCTGAGTATACCAGTCCCTTAGAAGTTTGCAGGAATTGTAAATAATATGTAAAAAAAAACAGTCCTTAATTTAATTTTTGTTTTAGTGGAAAACCAAAACATTCCAAATACTATTAAGCATTAAAAGAACTTCAGGACATTTTAGCACACAGAAGTTGTTTTCGACAAGTACAAATGGATTCACTCTGTGGATAACTTAGGAGCTCCCACGCAAACTAAATGGAGGAATGAATCAAGGTAAGAATAATCGTGAAATACACACACCTACAATTAATTACTAGAGAGTATCAGCAAGCTACTTTTCAAATGCATCACACAGAAATGCAAGAGGAAAATTTTGCTTCCAAGAAAGCGGGTACAACACAAGTGACATACTGTTCAAAACCCCTGAAAAGCTGGTAAGTATATGAAAAAAGTCCTAGAGACCTCACAGTCAATATCAATAACCATACTAAATTAAAAAGCAAGAAACAATATGACACAATATCCTCAAACACTGCCAATAATGTTCACTCTCTTCTCTTCCATTCCCTTCCTTCATTTACTTCAAAAGTAAAATACAAAAGTATATCAAATGTTCATAATCTAGATTTTATCCTACCCCTTTGGTAAGGGGGTAGGTCCGACTGACTGCTGGGGTATTTATTAATTGATGGGCAGAGTTAAAACAATTCACTGTAACCAGCCCTGCATCTTACTCAGACCAGAAGAGCAGTCACTCCTGAAGATGAAAAATGTCAAAATAAGATTTTCCCCTACTATGTCTCAAAAAATGTCAGCATAGACAATTTCTGGAGTTGCTGTACTAGTCTTAGGACTGACCTGATCAATGGAGCCAGAAAATGAACTGAAATTCTAAAGACTGTTAGTCTGTGGAGTCAGTTTAATTTATTTAAAAGGAGATCTTTTCTTTCATAAAAATGCAGGGATTTATGGAGAGAAAGGCCACATAAGCTTACTTGCACCCTGAAAAGTACAGATCCTCCCTATAGCAAATATTGAAATGTTTTAAGAAAACAGGTATTTTCTATTTGTGTTACTGAATATAATTCTATATTCCATGAGTTACAATTAAATGAAAAAATACACTGTCATTCTTTCAAATAAAATAATAAACTCTGAATAATAAACATATAATTTAAAGATGATACTCCTTGAGTAAGGGCATTTTGTTTCAGTTTTATGGTAAAATAAAGACTTGCTTTATTAGTGTAAATGACTAAGTTCTTTGAATTGCTTCATCAGTAAGATTAATTTATTTTCTTTTAATTAGGTCCCTGTGGCTAATATTGGCTAGTACTATTAGCATGTCCTGCACTGAAAGTGGAGCTTAGAGACTTCATACAGACTTCAGTCACATTTACATGCCCACAGCAATGGCATCAAACTGAGTTGTAGACAAGCCATAATTAATGGTATTGAATTATTAACGTCCAAATTCTTTTTGAAATAAGATGAATGTCAGTCCTTTTTAATGATACTGCAATGTGGACAAATGTCACTGAATTTAATAGAGGTAGCTGGTGCCTAAGGACACTTACCTTCTCATTAGCCCTGTTGAGGTCTGAGATCAGGGCATCAACATTCTCCTGCAAGACTACACAAAGCTCAGGCCAAGAGAATCTATCTAGGATGCCTTCTGGTTGTTTTATAAGCACACAGCCTGCTATCAAATGCTGGTATAAGCTATGAAGGAAGGTTAGTTTCTCCTGAAACAAAAGGAGAATTACAGATGTATCTGAACAGTGTTAGAATTGAAAGACATGCATCACATGGGCAATAATATGAACTACATGCAAGAGAAAAAAAGCCCACATAGCTCATTCACAAACCTTTTTCAAAATACCACAATTACTAATATTTGCAGTCATACATATTGAAGCGAAGGTAAGAAAACAGTTTTTACAAAATGTGTCTATTCAGACGTAATATATAAATGGCTTATATAAATACAGAACAGTTCTGCTGTTATCACAATGACTATCTGATACAGATAAAAAATTCCATGCTATTAGGATATGCAATTTATTTATTTATGGTAAAACTTTCAGTTATACTCTAACCGTATCCATTTAGAACAATTGCAGAGCATGCAGAAAATTCTCTGATTGGCCTGGCAGCACAAGACACTATTTATACAACTATCACTCTGAAGTCTTTTTTAAATTGTTTTTGTATGGATTATATATGAGACTAAATGGCCAGACAAAATAGGCTTATAGCTTCATGAGTTAAATTCCACAAGCCATGCCTCATTCATTCACACTGATTTTAGTCAGTAATACAATAAATTGATGCAAGTTATAAATAAACTTTAGCAACAATAGAATGCTATAGAAATTCCATCCTTAGTGCTTTCAGTACATATATGCAACTTAGCAACTTTGATTAAGACAACAATAGCAAGCTGTACTTCAAAAGTCACAAGGACAAAGTCTGTAAACTATTGCAAAGAGTGCCATTATTTTCCAGGGGCCTTGGTTGAGATTTTCCATTAAGAAAATACGGATGGCCAAGATTGGAAAGTAGGATTGTTCTGAGGATTGTTCTTTCCATTACACTTAGGTGTATTTTGTCACAATTAACTCATGGTACTTTAGGCAATTAAAAATAAATTGTAGTTCAGTTTAGTTTGACTTTGTTTCTAACAGATCTACCAATTCCCCAAGGAAAATCCAGTGTGCCACCATCATTACATTTGATGTTTGAGCTGTGATAAAACTAGGACGATAATTATCCATTTGGCATGAGAAACAGCATTCCAAGACCCCAAATCAATTCACACATGTTGAATGCAACCACAGGGTTGTAGACATGCTGACTTTACAATATAGGCAGACTTCTAGTTTCCTCCACCTTAATCATTATCCGATGTGTGTAACAATTCCAGCTGCTTCATGTGGACCCTATTTAAATACCAGACTGTAAAAGAGGTGGAAAGAATGTTTCCTTTTTACTCAGTTGGCATCCATGTCCAAATTTGTGGAAGTAATGAGCTCAATATGCACAACAACTACAAGTATATCATTGCTGTTGCTAATACAGAACCACTTTATTGGGTGGAAAAAGCAACAAAATTAACATCTGTTAATATATATAAGGAGAAAGATAATAGTTCAGAAATAAGACATTGTAGACCCATTCCCACATATAGCACACTACAATTAGCTAATAGATAAAAGGTAAGAATTTCTAGGTTTTGTGGCATGCATGCAAAACTACCTCAATTCCATATTTGCTATCTATCAATTTACTTGTGGGTAAGTAATTAAGACATGATAATGACAATATTACATGTTTCAATTGTAAAACATTTCTGCTAACTTTTAATTTGAAAGAAAGAAAGAATTGTTCATCAGGCATATCTTTTTAAATAAAGTCTGTTTTTCAAAAATTTAAAATACAAGAATGATTAAGCTATTAGTTCTGATATAGAAGAAAGGAGAACCAATATGTCCTGAAATCCTGTAGATACTAAACACATATTTCAAAATAGGTATCTTAAAATCATATTTTAGGGATAAATCTGTTAAAACTAAAAGTAACCATCTGATGTATGTAAATGTATAAAGCTGAGATTAAATAAAGACTCTTTGACAGTCATCTTGTCTCTAGTAATACCTCCATATCCTTCTGGTAAGCCCTGGTAAGCTTCTGGATTTCATTTTCAGATTCTGTGGCACGTACTTGCTCTTTCTCCCAGCATTGCTGTACATCCTGTAGTTCCATTTTTAAAGTTTCTATTAAAGTCTCTCTGTCTGCACACTTAGTGTGCAGATAGTTTAACTCTTTCTTGGTATCAGCCATGGTATCCTGAACTTCCTGTAAAACAGAGGAATTTAACAGAAAAGCTGGTATAAATTTTATTCTATAAAATGCTACCTTATTCAAGTGTTCATCACCTGAGGAAAGAAACAGTCATATAACCACATGTATTCACAAGAATCCAGGCTGGGTGGACTTTATCTTTCAAGAACAGAGTTTCAAAATTGACAATAGGCCTCTTGAACAGCTTGCAACTAGACAGCATTGGAAATCCATCTCTGACAGGTAAAGGCTCCATGATACAGTAAACTTCACAGTCCCCTCTAGCCCCAAAAATGACACGCAGAACACAGGAATGCAACTTATCCTCTGCAGAGTGCAAAGCTCTCAGACCCATTGAAAAGATACATTATTTTCTTAAGTGAATCCCTGGTGAGGGGATTCACTTAAGTGAGGACTCTCTTTGGAGGTTGACCATGCGAAATAAGTAATCAGAAGTGGTCATAAATACCATTATGTAACCAACACCAAAATCTCAGCAGGTAAACATAGAACTTAATACACTATCCCCTCTGAGCCAAAATATGGTGCAGTTACACTGTATTTCCAGCACTGCTAAAGCTTGCAAAAGGTCAAACTGAAAGCATTGTTTATTTTTCATAAAATCATAGCTTCATAGACCATAAAATCATACAAAAGATACCACCAAATTAATCAGAAAATGACAAGCTTTATTCGTCAAAATAAAAACATTAAAATATTAAAGTAATTTTAAATTTCTAATAGAAATGCTTTCAGACTCGATATAGATTTTGATCATCTATACAATATTATTACCAAAAATTTAGAGAGATTGAAAACTGGCATGTTGCATAAAAACCAGTACCCTCTGTGTGTAGCAAGCTCAGTTTGTGCATGAAGAATACAAGTACCTCTTGCAAAGGTTGCAAAATTTTTAGGTGACTTAAAAAGGTGCTGTAACAGAAGTACAAGTCCTAAATTTTCTGAACATAAATTAGTAAAGTTCATAACAGGTGACAACACATCATGTGCAAGCATCCATTAATGTGAAGATTCAGTGAATGTTACAGAGAAGCACTGCATAAAACATAAAGCAGCATATCCTCAGAAAAAGAATCTGAAAAACACTGTGTTTACAGACATTCTATTTTGGCAGTAATACAATATCACTGCTAGTTGGGAGATTAAGTTAAAACACAACCTCAGGATTTGCTCACTCCCTTGGCTATTGATTTAACCAGAAAGGAAATTACAAAAGTGGTGCCAGCCAAAAACAGGAAACAAAAAATTGTTCCAAAACTAAAGGAAAGAGCTCTCAAGTGTTTTTATCTCAGGTAACTTTTATTCCAAGAAATTTTAGGCTGCACACTTTACAGATGTTAAAGACAACTTGATGCATCACATGACCCTTCTGACAAACATAAACAAAACAATTAACTAAAGAATTGACATCTTTAATAAAATATACCTTCATATGCATAGAGGTAATTAAATTCTCTTTCACTTTTGTTGAGAAAAACAGTTAAACAAAACAGATTACTGATAATTATTTCAATATAAAACAATACCTGCAAATTTATCAAGGTATTTTAATTATTTCAGGAGGGTAATCATTGAAATTATGTGCTTTATAGTGATAACCAGGATAAAACAGCATGGTTTCACACAAACTTGTGAGGTAAAATAGTTTGCTCAACAGACTACAATGATATAAGGACTTACTCTGATAAGAAAAAAGATACTTTTAATCCAGAAAGATACCTTTTGCAGAATGTTCGAATTTTATGCTAAGTTCATTAAACCATACCTTCAGGTCTTGTCTTAAAGCACACATTTTCTCCTCAGATACCTCAAGTTCTTTTGTCATCTTTTTACACAAAGCCTTCGTTTTCTCGAGCTGCAAAAAATATGAAAGTCAAACAGGCTTTTACAGAAAGGGTGCAAGGATCTATTCTATATAATATAAAGGAAGAATTTCATATATGAAAGTAAAAAGACAAAATTTATTTCAATTCCTTGAAGACCTTTTGTACTCCATACAATCTAAATAACATGCCATTACAAAACACTAAATAACCTTTTATAATGATTTAAAATAAAGAGTAGTGGCAGAATCCCAAACTGAGTCCATTCTTACCTATCCTATTAACTCTCAAAATATCTGACAAAAACACAGATTCTGAAATTCACTTGAAAGTGTAGTAAATTCAAATAATGATCTAGGGAGTGGTTTGAGAAAACAAGTTTTCAAGTCAGTGGCCATTTGCAGAAATTGTCCAGCTACAAACTTGATTCTTAAGAGAACACTGGACAGTACTCACATACTGTAAAACGCATCAATGTACCACAGAGGCACAGTGACTTTTAGGGTTAAAAGCAAAAGCAGTCTCAGAGGTTGCTTAATATGTACTGAGGTACTACCATGTGTAGTAGCTTCACTTTCCACTTTCAAAACTGGTAACAGCATACCAAAATAATGTGTATCTCTGTTTTTATGATCATGCTGCTAACGCCTGACATAGCAACTCAGAAACAGAATACGTCATTTACAAAATTTATGAATTACATTTAAAATGTTTATTTTTATATTTTGATGTCAGGAAACTTGGCAGAACCCTTAGAAATAATTACAGTAAATTAAAGAATGCTACTGGAATATCTCCAGTCTTTTTATTCGTTTACTAATCTTTTCCCTCTATCCAAACATGTTCTGGTGTCTGCACTATACAGAAAGTCAGAAGCTAGTTATCTACAAAACCCAAAACACTTCTACAACTTTCTAGTTTGTTACTTTGTGTGACTACACAAACTAATCAGATCTTTTAATCAAATGTTTAACACAGTAAGTTAAAGATGACACATGACAAGTTTACCAGCATATTTCACATATACATATAGGTGTACACATACATTAATAAATTCATCAATATGTGCAATCTTGTTGAAAATCTTTTTATAAAGGAAACCACTAAAATTTGCTTACTGTTGTGTTGCTACTAAAACCCTTTCTTATTGTGTATTAAAACATTCTAATTTTATTGCACAGTGCCCTTCATAGTCCCCTTGTGCATTATTGTATTATTAAAAAGTTTTATTTTTAAACATATCTCACACATAAAAAGGCAAAAGCAGCATTCTCTGTGGGGGCAGGGGTAATCAAGAAGGACAGAGCACTGCCCTTTCTGTGCACCACGGAGGTGCTCAGTGATCTCTGGCTCCATATGACAACTTCAGGGTCAGTCACACACAGTCCTACTGGGAAGTCTTGTGGCAGGTCATCTGTTGGTCCTGCTCTGCTTGCGATTTATTTTCCTTGACAGTTCATTCTTCTTTCTGTCAGAACACTCTCTTTGCTTTCTTAGAAGCCACCCCCTTGGTCTCCCCACTGCTGTCTCTGGCACAGTTTCACAACAAAGCACATCACTAAGCCAAAGCCTGCTGAGTCGACTTTTCAACTGTGCTGCCTATCACGTGATGCTCCTCCTCCCAAATAACAATTCGCTGTGGGTAATATGTTCCTAGTTACTCTGCAGCTTCCAGACTTGGGTCTCAGAAGAGTTTCATAATGACTATACACATCAGTTCTCTTATCTCGCTGGGAGAAACTTAACAGTGCTTGCTGTTTAAAAAGTGTAATTGCTACCATGGTCACTTATTTTTGTGCCCCTTGAACAAACCCAAAGGTCTTGTGGGTGACCATTTTTTTCCCACTAAAAAGGTCAAAGCTAATATAGTTTTCTTTTTTTCTTTTTAATTTTTAATTTTTTTAACCTGTTGAGTGACTAGCTAGACTATGCATTTGTCAAAACAACAGACAAAACCTAGAAATTAAATAAGAGTGCTGGCACCTTACAGTCTCATCATGCCTTGCCTTTCTGTATTTGCCAGTTTTATTCAAAGATGAATCACAAGTTTGTACAAAAAGTTTTAATAGTGCAGTTAACTTCTTTCTACAGGCTTTAAAGCCACAAATTAATAAAACATTTAAACCCAAGAGGAGTAATTTAGTCAGACTAGCAAAACACACAAGAAAATAAATGCAAAACTGTAGCTTCTCAATCAGTGATATAAAAGGACTGCATGGAAAACATCCGATTTTTTTCAAGGGTAATTTCCCCAAAATTGAAATACTTCCATTATTTTCTTAGATAACCTAAAGACAGTATTCTAACAGTCCTACTTTAATTGAAATTATAGCAAAGAAGCTCCCAAAGAGAATCTATTGAAAACACTCTCCTCAGAAAATTATACCAGTTTTAGAAGTACAGAGGAGCATGATCATTTACATGCCTGATAGCAGTGACTAATGAGGCTCAACCACTGTGTATTTAGGAACACTGCAGTATATGCAGCTGCCCTCTTAGATTATTATCTTTTAACTAATATTCTATATATGAATGGCTTGTTATCCTAAACGTTTTTTGAAAATAACCCCCAAAGACTGAACTAGAAAATCAAATTCAACTAGAAAGACAAAAAACTGTTCTCCCTGTCCCTACAAATGTGAAACTTTACTGTAGGGCAAGCTTAGAGAAATAGTAGCGACAGAGATTTTTTCTTCAGGCATACTTGCAGCTGTCTACTCAACATTCCCACACTTCTGCTGTTCTTTACAAGCAAAGTGTATGTTCTGCTGCAGGCCAAATGCAATACATATAGAGCCAAACACTGCAAGTGCTACCTCATTAGACGTATCTTCCAGCTTGTTCTGGTAAGCTGTCAAGGTACACCTCAAAGTCTCAATGACAGAGCAGCTCAGAGGTTTATCTTTGTCCTCACAAGTGCCTGAAGGAAACCACAGAACAAAAATTAAGCCTTAAAGCCACAGAAAGAAAATTACTCACCCTGGATGTGAGGTATTAGAATTAGCTACGGCTTCAGTGGCAATACAAAACACTGAAGAGCAGCCTTGTTTGCCATGAGAGATACAGCTGTATAGCCATGCGTTCACAGCAAATAGAGCTAAAAGACATCCATATAAGAGCTTTAATAGAAGATACAGAACTGTAAATTCTGGATTACATTTATGTCTAATGCATTTGGTATGCAGTCTCACATATTATTTCTACTGTAGTCAAACCTGTGTCATTCAGTCAGACAAGGCAACTTTGAAACCACACAATTATATACTTAGAAAAACATGTCTGAAAGTTAAGAATGTTACATTTTTCCTGACATGATTTTGCTGTTGTGACTAAGCATGCATATAGTAATGCAGTACTTCATTTACTCAAAGCCAAAGATCATATGACTATGTTATGCTTGGAGAGGACTTAATAACATTTTAAATTATATTAAATTTTATTCTAAAGGAAATGACAAAAAATATTATCTGTCTGTAGGGTCCTATATAACAGTTCAATTATAAATCTGATATATCCATTAGATACAAACTAAACTTATTTATTAAACATTTAGATTGAGACTTCTGATCTTGTTGCCTTAACTGGGGACATATGAACAAGTCTGGCCATTCTAAAGTGCATAGAACAATGTGCCAAGAAGGCAAAACAACACTGTATTGATCGAGAGGTCACAAGATGTCAGCTGATACTCAGTTTCCAAGAAAAAATTTTGTTTTTTCCTAGTGTTACACGACAATACTAGGTTATTGACAGACCATTCCTCTCAGCATTATTTATATTCTTAGAAAAAAACATTTATCACTTACTGCGTGGCAAATTATAGTATCAACGTTTCAACAATTTTTAACATGTTCTATAAGCAAAACTATCTTTACCAACTATAATAGCAGCCTTATTTTGCAAAAGTGAAAATATCTGAGGGATTTTAAATCCAAGAAGGCTAAATCATCATAACTCCCACAACAACTAAACAACGATAGGGGTGCTTATCACCAGTGTCACTAAGCAATTTACACAGAGTGGCTCATGAAGTCAAATCAGGTACTAAAGTCTGAGACTTTTTGGCTCTCCATAAAACTTTATCAGGGGAGGTCTACTTACATACTTGATGGGCATTTTAAAAAAATTCTATAATTAGTGTCATCTAATAAGCACGACATTCTACTAAGGCATTGTATAAAAATAATTAAATTCCTTTTGTAGGCTACACGTAATACACCAATAGAACTCAGTGGAAAACTTACTTAAGTGCACAAGTCAGAACATATTGCCAGCTGGTGTTTACAAAATTCTTTCAATTAGTTAGCCTCTTCTCTCCTGACTTTTAATAATACTAGAAAGTATAAGTGCTGTTCAGGCTGGACTAGGTGTTACAAAGTTCCACCTATTCAAAGCAACACATATTTGCAAGATTGCTGTCAGCAGCTGGAGCAAGATCAGCTCTACAGCACACACAGACTGACCTCTGTCCTATCAGCCACTCCACCTACTTACCACAGTTTCTAAAATTCTGTAGAGTCAGGGAAAAAACAAGAGTTTCTTAATGACACTTCAGAGCCCTGTGAATCCTAGAGATATCCCAAACAACAGTGTTACACTTAAAACCAACCTAAGAAGAATTCATAAAATCTGACCTCTTTTGAGAAGATTTCACATTGAAGAAAGTGCTAAGTGTGACCTTACGATAATTTTTATCACATAACCACAGCTATAACTATGCAGAGAGCTCCAGTCCAATCTTCTCATTTATAAGACCAACCTCTCACTACTACCCATTGTAGGAACATTCTGCATTGATCTTGTTGCACAAAAAAAATAAACACTATTTTTTCATACTTGTAGCTCTAGCAAAGTGGTAATGCACAATTCTCATTCAGTTTAAAACAATACGTATTAAGTTGATCAAAGAGTTATCTTCCATACCATAGTTTTTGTCAAACTGTCTAAATAAAGTATTTTCATATTTTAAGTCATAACCTTCAATGATGTTATTATTATCATATTTGCCAAAATTAGAATTTTGCCAGTACACTTTTCATGCTGTCATTCCTTCCCTTTGCTGTAACCCTATTTCTAGGCAGCTCAATCTGCCAATAGAAATACAGATTCAGCCTACTAGCTGAAAACAAACCTATGGCTTTAATGCTGCCCAAATGTTGTCTGACTTCATACAGCTGTGCAGGAGACATGCAGCATAATCCAAACGCACTCTGTTGTGGCAGAAGCACCATGTCAGCAATGAGATAAAAAGCCCAACCCAGTATTTGAAGTGTGCGGCCAGTACTGCCCAAGAGTTTGAGGGAAGAATTTGGGGAAAATGCCAAGTTCCATATGAGTTTTACAGAAGTATACAAGTGAATAAACTCTTAAATCTGCTGTTTCAGACTTTCTGCTAGCTGTACTGGGCCAAGGGTAGGAAAAGAGATAATTTTCTTCAGAACAGTTCATATGGTGCTGTGTTTTAGATTTTTGAACAAAAAAAGATGATGCTAACTCAAGCAGCTAACACTCTTAGGATTTTGCACCCATTTCACCTTTTTTTCAGATTACTACGACCACAATTACTTTTTTCCTGAAGACAAAGACTCTTAAGAACATAGTCTATTGCTGAATAACGCCATAATGCGATAAACTGAAAAGATACAAAGTGAATTCACGCAAATGAACCAATGATAATAACAATGCTCTGGAAAATATATAAAGGTCACTGGAAAAGGAGAAAACATGGATTTTTGCTTGTTATTTTGACAAAGGAAAAAAAACTTTCTAAAACTATTTAGGTTTTAATTGTCATTGGGTTTGCATGGGCTGGTTTTTAATGGGGGGCGGGCTTCAGGGGTGGCTTCTGTGAGAAGTTGCTAGAACCTTCCACCACGTCCAGCAGAGCCAATCCCTTGTGGCTCCTCTGTGATAACAGATTTAAGAAATCAAACCAAAAGTTGTTATGCAGTTGTAACTGTGGCCAGACAAGAGCGGAGTGGAAACAAGTGAGAAGAACAACTCTGCAGACAGCAAGTGGAGAAGAAGGGACAGGAGGTGCTCCAGGCACCGGAGCCCACATTCCTCTGCGGGCTGTGGTGCAGCCCATGGGGAAGCAGCTATGCCCATGCAGGGCCACAGGGATGCAGAGATCCACCCACAGCCCCACACTGGAGCAGGCAGATACCTTGGAGGAGGCTGTGATCCTGTGGGAGGCCTGTGGAGAGAGGGCTCCTGCTGCCAGGCTGGGGCAGCCTGTCGTTGGAGCACTGCACCCCATGGAAGAGTGACCCAGGCTGCAGCAGTTTTGGGAGAACTGCTGCCTGCAGGATGGACTCACACTGCAGCAGTTTGGAGGGAGCTGTTGCTGATGAGATGGAGCCACGTTGGAGAAGCTCTCAGTGAGCTGTTTCCTGTGGGAGGGACCCTGCAGTGCAGCAGGGGAAGGACTCCTCTCCCTGAGCAGCAGGAGAAGCCACAGGTGATGAACTGACTGTAACACTCATTCCCTGTCTCCTTGTGCCAGCTGGGTTGGCGGTACAGCTGGCAAAGGAGGTAGAGGGAGGGATGGGGGGAAGGTGTTTTTTAAAGGGCTTGTTTTCCTTCTCTTTATCCTGCTCTGATTTTCTTTGTAATAAGTTCATATCTGTAAGTTAAGCCTGGTTTGCCTGTGATGGTATTTGTGAACTCTCCTGGCCCTAACCATGAACCCTACATTAAATTTCCTCTTCTCTGTCCAGCTGCACAAGTTAGCAGCTTTCATAGGTGCCTGGCATCAGCCCAGGTATTTTCTGAGGGATCTCTCCCAGTCCTTATCTCAACCCATGAACTGTTTGCTAAATTTTCTCTCCTCTGTCCAGCTGCAGAGGGGAGTGAGTAAGCAGTTAATGGATGGGCCTTTCAATAGTGGTATGCTGGATTGCTTGACCCTCTATTTAACACTGATATATTATTTCCTCCTGAGAAAGAAAGGAATCCTTTAGCCTAGAAGAAGATGATTCTGGAGCAGTGAAAATAAGCTGCCACAGAGCAGTAAGCCAGTCACAGCTGTATGACCCTCATGCTCAGGTCTCAGGTGGGAGACATAACCATGGGAAACACAGCGTCCCACTGTGCCTGCCAGGAAATCATTCACTAGCCAGGGAGGCATTTCGCACCTCTCCAGGACACCACAGGCATGGTCCTGCCAGGAGCTCAGTGCCACTCGCAACAGGGATGAGACCCAGTAAGGGACATTTTACCCTCCAGCATTTTGTACTTACACACAATATCCTATGCTTATCACATCTTCAGTGTGCTCTTCACTTACAGCATCAGATAGGGTGTAATTTCAACATGAATGCCTGTGGTGAAACTTACATATTGGCAGAAGGGAGTTTATAAACAAGTTAGGGTATTCTTCATCTGATTTATGCTGAGATATCCCAGACACCTTGGGCAGAAGTAAACTAGGATGAACACATATTTTCGCTCTGCAGGTAGTGTTCAAATTTCACAGGGGCATGAAACTTCACACATTTCTATATAATAAGTGGAAATTTATTTCCTCTATCTGAAATAATTTAAAGGATGGGTGTGCTCGCATCCTTCCTTATCATTTGACGGAGTTGATAGCATTGCTGTAGTGTTGATGATTTAAGCATAAAAGAAGCATTATAATTTTGCATTTCTTCTCACCAGTATCTTTCAAAACATTGCTTTAGGTTAAGAAATAAAGTTAGTGGGATTCACAGACTAGCTTATTGGTACGACAGCAAGAAACCAATTTAGATTAGATTAAGCTAGGTTAGGTTAGAGTAAGGCAGGTTCAGGTTGCGCTAGGCTGGGCTGGGCTGGGCTGACTGGGGGTCAGGGTAAATGCAGTGGAAGTATTTGGGCATAAAAACTTCTTTCTCGGGAAGTGCACTGCTGTTCCTGCTTAGTGCTACATGCGGTGACGTCGTGGGGCGGGGTAAGAGGAAAGAGGAGGGGTGATCTCCTAGCAAACAGCTGTTGCAGCTGCAGACAGGAAAAAGGAGAAAGCTCAGGAGCAGCAGCAGCAATCCGACCCCTGCAACAGGTAATACTGCTTGAGTGCAGGTGACACAGACCGGTCAAATGCAAAAAGGAGAGGGGAAAAACAGTGGGTGGCATGTGGGAGAAAAGTACAGCAGCTGTACTCAGCAGCTCTCTTCTTCCTGAACTACAGGGCTTGCAGCTTGTCAGGGGTAGGAAGGGGAAGACACAGAAGTTCAGACCAACATGACTTAATGTGACTTAGAAGGAAACTGTGTCAGCTGAGGGAATTTTCTAGCAGATCTTGCCTGCTGAGGGAAAAAAAAGAAAGGAACATTGCTCTCTGGTTTCAGCGTGGGGGCTGGTTCCTCATGTGTGGTCAGCCAGCACAGGCACACGGGAAGGCAGCAGAGCACAAGAGTCCTGAGGGGCAGGAAAGTGCTCTGTGCATGCAGGCCTGGGTGGGATCCTCCATGTGGGACAAGCCTGAGAGCAACCTGAGTGTGGCCTTCATCCTGTCACCCTGCAAGGGACACACAGATGGGGCAAGGGCTGACCTGATCTGGGTGCCTATGCTGTGCTGTCACCTTAGCTCATGGGGGAGCATGGTCCTGAGTACCCTTCAGACACTTAGGGCATCTACCTCCGTGCTTGCCTTGGATGGTAATTACCAAAGAGACACACTGAAGACCTTTGTGATAAAAATAATAAAATGCAGCAGTTACACTTTGTGAAATTTCTGCTCAAGGAAATACATCAGGCTTTGCAACGAAGATGATAAAATCTTTGCTCTGTGTGCTAGTTCTGACATTTCTTACATTTCATCTAGTTTTCCGGGTTTTGAGCCCACAGAGAAAGCAGATAAGTTTTCTGCTAAGCAAGGTTGATATTACATATGATAAGTGCATCCCTAGCATCTCAATGTATTTGGCATGAAATCAGCCACAGTAAAAATAAGGTGAAACTGACAATTAAAACAGGAGACAGCAAGTGCAGCCTTCTGGGTGTGTGTCTCCTGCAAGAGCTGTGTTTGTTTCTTTCTCCTGTCATCAGTGCAGGCAGAGTACTGAAACGTGCTGTGACCACCCCCCCCCCCCCCCCCCCCCCCCAACACAACACACGAGCATAAAACTAAAGGATTTCAAAAGCAAAACAAAAGATGGTGTACAAAAACTTAGTCTTCATAATCTTCTGCTTTAAAAGTATCTTAACGGACATTAACTTCTGCCCCTCTATGCAAGCAGTGAAATCTATTGTTACATCCTACAAGGGCAGCCAGAAAGACACCCAACTACTGGCAGACAGGCTAGAAATCCATGATTTGGCACTCAGTCAAATCCCACACCTATTCTCATTGCAAACCTGCCTACTTCAATTGTTAATATGTTCCGTGCTAGATAGGGATTTCTTCAATACCAAAACCTCATCTTTGTGCATGGAACATAAAACTACAGAGTTCTTAGCCCCTATCACTGAATTTTCTTAAAGAAAGCTGTTCACTAAGTGTAGTCTATTGTTCAAATCAAGACAGCAAATTTTTCAAGGTCAGAAAAGTTCTACAGCAGATTTTTTAAATCACTACAATAGAAAGACTACACCAAATCATTCCTTCAATTTATATCTGATAACTTGCAGTTTTCAAAGACATGTATCCATAATTCCAGACAAGACCGAGGTCTTTTTGAGTATATGGACTTTTTACTTCTCAAGGAAATGTATGATTTTAGCTGCTGACTGACTGACAAAAATTCAGCAATTTGGAAAACCTAAAAGAAGCAAAAAAAAAAAAAAAAAAAACAAAAAGAAAACCAACCATCCCTGCTCAAGAGGAAACTATATTTAAATAACTTCACAATTTTCTTATGACAAAGGCTATGGTCGAAGATGTCTCATGACTTCTAATTGCTCAATTTATTTCTAAATTCTAAATTGTAAGACATATTTGTGTAATTTCCATTTCTACTTGGTAATGGAAAGTTAACCTTTTTTACTGAGCAAAATTCTACTGTTTTCTATCATATCTAGAGACTGTTGCTTTAGTTACGCTTCATTGCATGTCAAAGAACCCAGGCAATTTCTTATGTGTGGGAAACATTCTCCCCAGGAAAACTGCTACATACTGGTAGCATATAACTGTCAGGATTAAAAAAACAAGGAATGCATTTAATTCTCTGCAGTGTTCTTCACTATTCAGTTTAAATATTTTATAAATTTGCTTTACTCCTTCAATTTTAATTATATGTACTGTATATCAACTAATATATTATTCATATGTGTATTTCAGTGTTAGGTCCCCTGTAGCATTTACACGCTTTTCCTTGTGTGAGAGTTTGTACTACATAAAGAATTTCCAAATCACATCTATATATTGAAAAATAACCAAGGCTTAATTCCTTCTCCATGAAATTATCTATATAAATAGAACTTGTAAATGTTGAGATCCAGTAAAAATATTTTATGGGATGCAAGCACAATAAAGTAATTTACTCTTGTGTGCTGACATCATCTCAGAGATCTCACAAATTAAAAATAAGAAAATATAACAATATGAAAACATCACAATAAGATAAATATTGTTTTTACATAAAATACTCCAGCACAGAGAAGGTGAGACTAAATCTTCCCAGAAAAACATTTTCTATGGAAATGTAAAATGTGAGAATTTTTTTCAATCTTCTCATCCAATTTTTCCATCTTCTTTAGTTAATTTACCATAATTTAGTCAGTGTGTTCCAGTCTATTCAGCCTTCACCACTTCTCTATGCTTTATTTGCTAACTGCATCTATACTTCCGAAGTTGATTTTAGTCCCTTTTTCAACAGCAGTAAAGATCAAAAGGAAATTACTTACACTAGCCAGTCTCTCTACACTTGAACTGCAAAATATTTAGTATCTTTCCCTTCTATTTTCAATCACTGTCCCCATTATCAGAAATTTAAGGAAAAAAACTGCTGCAAATTATTACACTGCTAAAAATCCAGGCACAATCCAAAAGGATCTATTATTGATCTGATTTCTTATGTCTCACTGACAGGTATCTAACAAGAACGTATACAGTTATAAAATCTTGAATTTAAGCTGACAGGACCTGTGGAGGTCATCTGGTCCCACTCCCCACTCACAGCACAGTATGGTCGAAGTCAGGTTAGGCAGCTCTGAACCTTGTTCTGTCAAGTTTTGAGTATCCTCAAAGATGACATTTCAACAAACCCTCCAGGCAACCTGTTCCAATATCTCACAATGTGCATTGTGAAGTTTTTTGTTTTCCCCTTACAGGTAATTATAACTTTCCTGTTTTCTCTTCTACTTCTAATTCACAGATCTAAGGAGAGTGTACATCCATCTTCTCTACAAGCACCCACTTGATAGTTTACAGCAGTAGCTATTATCTCCTTAGTTTTCTTCAGTCTGAACAAACATAGGGAGTATGCTTAATGCTTTACTTCGAAAAGGAAAATGGAGTGTACAAGTATAGAGTCAAACACAATCACTTGCAGCTGACAGATTCAGCTGTTCCAGGAGATGTGATTACAATCCTTCTCAACACCTCCATCCATCAACATGTTTTGCCATTCTGTAGAACTACTGGAGAAGTATAGGTGTAATTTTTTCCTAGGTTATTTCAAAAGGGAAATCAGTTGACAGGAAAACTGCTAAAGCCTTTACATAAAAGAGTTTGCTTCACAGACCACATTAGTAAACAGGTGGAAGAATAGTTATGAACTCAATTAAAACTTGTAAGTCTTCTGCTGACTTTGTTGACTTCCTCTACACCAGAATGGACCACTCTTGACCTAGACAGTGATCCTTGAAAACAACCTTGAAAATCAAAGGTGAGGTCTGTATGGATATGCAGGGGACTCCTGATCAAGTATTAATAGGAAGCATAAAGAAGATTGTTCAGACATACTAAACTTGGAAAAATACAGATACATCACTAAAGCCTAGAGGGATATCTTTAGGGATGCCAAAATCCACCTAAAGTTGAATCTGATGTGGGATGTGAAGAGCAACAGTAAAAGATTTCTGAAGTACCTCACCTCCAAAAGGACTAGGCAAAAGGTGGACCATTGCTAATGAGGCAGTGATCTGGTGACTAGGAGAGAGAAAAGGCCTTCTCGTTGCTTTTTTTCACCTCAGTCTTCCCTCGAAGAACCTGCCCTTGGGAATTCCAGGTCCCTAAGATGAGTGAAATTTCCATGAACACCTGAGAATTTAAAATTCTCAACATATACTAGTATTTCCTATAGTCCCTAAAAACAATTCCCTTTTTCACAATATATTCCAAACTGAAGGCCAAAAACCTAATAATATGGAAGAAAAATCATACTTCCTGAACCCAGAACATATGCTGAATTTTACCATATAAAATGCTTCCTTGAAACAAACTTCATATCCTTAAAAAAGGCTCCTACTATCATAAAACAACTCTTGAGGACAAAAACCTTTTAGTAGAAAATGTGCTTGGCAACATATTAATTTAATCACCAATTTTAAAACAAAATTGAACTTTTAAAGAAATTAAAGAGAAGCTAAGCATTTTTCATTTAAAATACTGTAAACTCCAATGAGGAGAAAATCTTTTTTCCAAATACTTTCTATCCTTATCTGTAAGGATAACTTGAACTATTCTAAAAACTGACTGCTTATAAAATTCTTCTATTCACTGTCAGACTTGTGTTAATCTTCCAGAATGGTAATTTTATTTATCTGGACAAGTTCCTACTAGCTTAATTGTAGAGATATTTTCCTTAACTATCAGTATTTGATTTTTGCTCCTGTTCCCATACAGAAATGATGTCCCATTGTTTTTGCAGCATTTTGCAAAAGCCATGGTTAACTAAAATAAATGTGAACTCTATACACAGTTCCAGGACAGTCCACAGAATCTGATGCTGCAAATGTGAATCTGTATCTCAATTTCAATAACTTTATTTTTCATGTGGGCAGGACTTTGAGGCCTTGCCTTAACAAAACCACTGCAGTAGTAAGCAGGGAGCTAGGGTCCAGATGTATAATGAACTGCCTTAATTCCTGAGAAATTTTCTCTACTTTGTCTGCAGTCACAAGGGGTTCCTGGGGAGGCTCTCTTTCACATGGACTAATTAACCCACTCAGTCTGTAGTAAAAATTCCAACTGGTGATGGCAGAGTAAGAGCCAAATCCAGAACTATCCACATAGCCACCAAGGAACAGCATGTTCAGATATGCCTTGAAAAGTGCTTATGTAAATTCTTTACAAAAGTATCAGAATGTTTACCAGGCATGACCTTGGGGGCAGCAAATCAAAGCATTTACTGAAATACAAAAGACTGCTTCACAGTTGACAAAACACAGATTTTACTCAAGTGATGCTCTGTAAAGCAGAAAAGTGGCACAAATTTTTCAGCAAACAGGCATAACTTGTATTATAAAAAACAAAACAAAACCATCACTGACAAACTCTCTCCTTAGGCTTCAATTTATTTTTGCTCAAGTTCTCAAACTACTGAATACTTTTATTTTCTTATATCTGGAATATTCAAAAATCTCTAGAAGAGTCTGGCCATGTGTAAGTTAAATACAATCTCTCAAGAAATTTCATATCTCAGTCTTGCAAATTAATCAAAATGCTCAAGTTTTATTGAAATCCTTCTTGTCCTTCCCACAAAAAGAGATTTGTAACAACTTTTGCTGCGAGAGAATGTTATGAAGTATCTCCTTGGGTCTTGAGGTATATTTTTTCTGTCCAAGACAGAGAAAATTTTTTGAGAACTGCAACTTTAAATTTTAGATGCCTGTCTTCCAACACCAGGACATCACAACTTGAGCGACCTCTGCACTTCAAAATAAATTTAAAAAGTGGTTTGTTTGCAGAAGATCATTTAAGCATATGCTTCAGACTAACTAGTCTTCTTACATTAGGACAATAATAGAAGTAACAGCTGGGAAGAAAAACTCTCCGCCTGTGTTAAGGCAAGAAAAAAACAATCAACATAAAACAACCCTTAACAATTAATGCACAAAATTAAAGAAGAGTGTGTATCATGACTGGGATATTTTTTAAACTGAAATAAACTGTCCACACTAGATTGCCTAGATGACATTTACATGTTTGCCACTGGGTACCAGTTTCTATTCCACAGAAGTTGTAGAACAGAATCATAATCCTCGGGGTCTTTCATGGTGTGTTAAGTCAACACCTAGGCAACTTCTAGTAAAGAACAATGCTTAATATGTATATCCTGGAACTATATTCTCAAATATTTCTGTACTGACATTCAGTGTATGATAACCTACAAGGTGTTTATGGACAGCTGAGATGCAAACATGACTTCAGATGTGGCTGTAAGAGGAAGATTTACATGCCATGGGGAAAAACACAAGCTGTGTGCAATCTATTACACAACTTACATACAAATTATGCTACTTCTGATAGAACCTGTTAAAAGGAGTGGAAATAAATGCACCTTCCAAATTAAAGGAATTTATACTAAGACACAATATTTTAATTATTTCACTTTCCTAATATGCATTCTGATGAACTCGCAAGTTTCCCAAATTTCAATTTGCATTTCTCACAAAATAAAGGTTTAACATCTCCTGCTCATCCCATGCTAAAATCATCCACTGCTAGGTACTAGAAATGTAAATATCCTGAATAACTTAAAACTCCTAAAGATACCTCTTGTTCTTTCCATGAGGCAGGAATACAGCTGGGGCTGTTTCAATTTAAACGAAGTGTTAAATCACAACGGCTATTCTAAATTCCTGTTCTTGAAACTAAAGATTTCTAGAAACCCTAGCTAGATAATTATGAGCTTGAGACCAATTTCCTCAAGTACACATAATGCAAATATTGAGAGCTTTCTCATGCTGAGCATTCATAAGAAATTTTGTTTGATAGGAACAGATCCTATCACATTTGACCCATGCAAGTTTCTGGCAAACTTCTGCAACATGCTGATATTTAAAATTACAAGCAGAGTAACTACTTTACTGTACATTCAACTGATTTCAACTGATCCATTACAGAAAAAAAAGAACCTTTTCATATAAAGTTTCAAAATAATGTACTTTGTGTATCTTACAAATATTTTACAAATGAACTCATTAATTTGTATATTAACAGTACCATGAGAAACCAACTTAAGATTACCAGACTGAAGTGGAAAAGATGTATTCAGGATGTCAATAATAGTACAAAATATAAGAAAGTAATTAACAGATCAAGAAAGCAGGATGTGGAAATAAAGGGAAAAGAACACACTGTCAATTTCACACAATTTTAGTATAAGTAAAGGGAAACCTAATAACAGTATACTGAATGTTATTTATACTTAGTTTCTACGATAGCCTTCTGCTTTTTGATTTTGGGAAGAAAAATAACAAAAAAGCTGCCTATACTGAGTAAACAAGACCACACACAGGCAGTCCTGCTTCCCAATCAAATACGAAAGTCTTCAGGAAAAATACAAGGCCATCCAAGGTGATAAAAATCTAATCCCACAGGGGACCACTAATACAACTCTTCAGAAAATGAGTATTTTTATTACCTGTTCAAGACAGTCTTGTGGCTTGAAATCATTCCAGTAAAGCAATTAAAACAACCTGCTATATGAATAAGACAGTTCTTTCAAGTGGGGCAATCTATCTGCTTTTACTTTCAGTTGCACAATGCTCATTTTGAGTACACCATTTAATACTGTTGTAATTACCAAAAAACTTGAAGCATGAATAGAATTTTGTCCTGAGTTTTTGTCAGATATAACTTACATTTTACTATGGAATTTTTCTTTGTATTCTTTTTGTGCCTGATAAAATTATTTTTTCAGGTTTACTAAGGCAGCAAATGTCTTTTAATACTTAAGTGCTTGCATTGAAGAAGCTGTGTCCTCCCAAAGGAAAACACGTTTTTTTAGTTTTATTTTTCTTCAATTTATTAATTGTCAATCTACCTGGGAAGTGGATAACACTAAGACAATGTATGGAGTAATTCCATCAGCTGAAGAGTAGACACCAACAAATCTGAAAACTCTCTGATGCAGATCTCTGCTCTTATATACGGAATAGCACAATGCCTACTAGAAGCAGGAAAGAGATCATGGTAATCTCCTGCACTCATAGGTCCAAGAGGAAGCAGGAGCAGAAATTTACAATAGAACAATAAATTGGCTAAGTATAGAAATACTGTAAATGCTACTATACAATGAAGAGAGATAAGGTTTTCAGTTTAAAGTTCATCTAGTTCTAATGCTAGACCAGTTTGCTCAAAGCCCCCTCCAACCCAGCCTTGAACTCTTCCAAGAATAGGACACTCACAACTTCTCTGTTATGAGTTTCTTTGTTATGTTTCATTAATTTTTGTAATGTTTAAGTGCCTCACAACTCTCACAATAAATTTTTTTTTCCTAATATCTGATGAAAACCTTCTTTCAGTTTGGAGCCATTCCCCTTGTCCTCTTACTATATGCCCTTCTGGAAAGTCTCTATTCAGGTAGTGGAAGGTCACAATTGGGCCACCCCAAAGCCTTCTCTTCTCCTGGCTGCCTCATAGCAGAGCTGCTCCGTCCCCGTGATAACCTGGTGGCCTCCTCTGGACTCTCTCTAACAGGTCCATCTCTGTCCTGGGCTGAGGATCCCAGAGCTGGATGCAGCCCTGCAGGTGGAGTCTCACCAGAGCAGAGCAGAGAGGCAGAATCTCTCTCCTGCCCTGCTGACCACACTGCTTTGGATGCAGTCCAGGACGTATTTGGCTTTCTTTCTTCCAGCAGGGTCACATCTAGCCTCTCACCCACGTGCACCCCCAAAGCCCTTCTGGGCAGGGCTCCTCTGATCTGTTCATCCCCCAGCATGTGTTGACACTAGGGGTTGCCCTGACCCAGACGCAGCACCTTGCACTTGATCTTGGTAAATAACATAAGATTTTCATGGGCCCACTTCTCCAGCTTGTCCAGGTCTTTCTGGATGGCATCCTGTCCTTCAGCTGTGCCAACTGCATCACTCAGCTTGGTGTCATCAGCAAATGTGCTGAGGGTGCACTTCCATCCCTTCATCTATGTCATTAATGAAGATAACCTAAGCTTTTTGTTTTGACCCTCCTGCGATTAAAGAGGATGGCAAAATTGATATTCAAAGTTGGTGTACGTAGAGACAGTGGGAAGGCACCAACTGGTCATATATAAGGAAACATATTTCAGAAAATAATCCTGTAAAATACATCCAATAGGACAAATGCACACCAAACAAAAAAAAAACAAAAAAAACCCAAAACAATCAACTAAAAATTTTGTTACCTTCAAAGAAGACATTTTCAAACAATTTTTGCAGTCAAATGCTTGCATTAAAAACATTATGTGAAACAATTATGTCTAGAATGGTAACTAATCAAGCCTGAGGAAAAAAAGCTTGGATAGGAAGATTCTTCACAAAAATTCTTCACACATTCTTCACAAAAAATTACAATCCATATTTACAAATTGCCTTCTTCATTAGGAATGCAAAGGCTTGTTTGAAATAACTGTTTTCTGCAAATAATTTCTCAATTAAATACATGGTGTATCACTTAAAATGCATTTTGGAATTAGTTTCTCTAGTATCTTATCTATATTTACTCTTGTTTCACAAAACAAAGTAATATAAATAAAAAATCAGAGTAACGCAAAGTCAGATTTATTCCACAGCTCAGCACAGCAAATGCAGATTATGTTCAGAGCATGTTTAAAAAACCAAAACAACAAGTGCCATAGGCTTTTTGTCTTACCATTGCAAGTTCACTCTGTAATTCACTGCAGCTTTTTTCAGCACTCCCTAGTCTTGCAGAGAGGTCCATAATTACCTTCTTCTTCTCCTCAATCACTTCTTTCATTTGATTGTTTGAGGAGAAACACTCTTTTTCTAATCTGGAAAGTTTCAACATTAGAACATTTTAATCTAAAATACTTATGTTGAGTATTCTACATATTTTTAAAAGACAATCTGAGTATCACATCATGTTAGCACATCATATGACTTATGAAGCTGCTTGCCTTATTTTTTTAAGTGAAGAAACTTATATATTCCTTGTAAGAAAAACTTTTCTTTTATGTTTGTGTTCTTTTCCATTACCAAGGCTTGTGTTAGACTTCCAGTCATAAACTAATTTGATCATTTGAATATGGTCTCCAGATTACATGTAATAAACAGAAGTAATCATATTTTAATTTACACTTAGTTCTCTTCAGAAAGACATCACGTCTTGCATAATCAGCACTGGTTTAAAGTACAAAGCTTGCTCCTCGAGTTTCCAAATACCTGACTATATTCTTACCCTGGTTCTAGCCAGAACAGGGTTAATTTTTGCAGTAGCCAAGAGGGGGCATGGCTAGGACCTGGAGGACATTCTATACCACCTCATGCCATTTTCTGGGGACAGGAGAAGGGCTCCCTTGTGGGTAGTGTGGCAGAGGGACTGGGTATGGTTGGGTGTTTCCACAGTGTGCAATCACAGGTGATCAATCACTTTTTTTCCTTGTACACTCTGCCATTAGTATTGTTGCTGTTACAGTTCATTGTCTTATTTCATTGTTGTGTCCAGTAAAGTGTCCTTATCTCAGCCTATGATCTTTACTTTTTGTGAGTCCAATTCTCCACTCCACCCTGTGACAGAAGGAGGAAGAAGAGGACAGAATGATTGAGCAGCACATGGTTTGGAGTGTTTCTGTAGGAATACTAAACTGGGGAATACCATTCTTAAACCATGACAATTCTACTCAGAATCTCATTATTTCAATAGCAGACAATTCAAAATTTCAACCAGTTCTTGAACTACATCAGTCATCCTGGTATTCAAGAAAACAAATGTATAGAAAGTCTGGTATGATAAAAAGCTGTGTCATGAGAAAATTACAAGGCCAAACAACAGCAAATAGGAGACAGAGCCAGGGAGAGGAAGCCAAGGAAAAATTTTGAAGGATTGCCTAAGTACATAGGGATGGAAAGAAGGTGCCTGAGAAAAGACACCTAGAATTAACATTCACAAAAATGACAAAGATGAGAAAGGATTTTACCACTATTATGGTAGGAAAGAAAACATGAACAGACTTCTACACAAAGCAGCTATTTTACCAACAGCAGAGAGAGAAAGTCAGCATACTCCCTGCTTTTTTGTCCTCCATCTTCCCTGACATGGTCTATTCCCAAGCCTCTATTGTCAGTAAAAGGACACTAAAAGGAGAACAACTGGTAGCAATAGGTTTGTGGAGGATTGTGTCTGAGATAACCTGTGAGAACTCAACCCATAGAATTGTAGAGGTCAGCTCACCTACATTCAAAGGTTTTGATAAAGCTGGCTAATCTCAAAGTGACATTGCTCATTATCATCATGAAAAGTCACAAAAATTGGGGGAGGTCCCTGGCAAATGAAGAAAGGCAAATGTCACACATCTGGCAAATATCACACATTTGGCAAAAGTAAAAAGGAGAAGCCAAGCAACTATAAACCACTGAGCTTCATTTCAGCCCTGGAAGGTTACAAAGCAATTCTTTCTAGAACAATTTTCTGGGCTCATGAAAGAGACAAAGGTGATTGGGAACAAGCCCAGATGGTAGTAGCTGGAATGGCTGTAATGCTGTAGAGGTCTGTCTAAGACCTGTGTAACAGCTTCAACCACCACCTGGAGTAAGCCAAGAGTGCAATCTCACAATACCTGCAGTGAACAGTGAACTGGGTGTGGGTAGATCATGACACAATACAATTGATACACTCAACTGAAATGCTGCCATTCTCTAGTCATGGAGAAAGAACAGGCCAGAATTAACCTTCGGACATTCAGCAATGACATGTGCAAAGACTAGAATTTAGGAAAGAAGGCCACCCTAAAGTGATGTAGCTCATAATTGGCTGGATAGAATGTGTGCTAACGAGAACCTGGTAACCATGACACACAGCTGCTAATCAGCAGCACAGCATAGGAGCAGAGATAGCTAACAGCATCCTGGGCTGTATTAATAGCAGCATAGCCAGATCAAGGGAAGTGATGAATCACCTTGAAGGTGGCAGTCATTGTAACACATCTAGGATAATGATCACTTTTAACTACATGCACCTCTTACAACATAGGAAAAAAGTTGGGGTGGGCTAAGGGAATGGTCACCACCATGGTCAGCAGCAGAAATACACATAAGAACTGAGGAAATTTGGTATGTTCAAGCTGGAGAAGAGATAACTCCACGGTGTACAACAGGCCTCCCAGTATCTAAAAGGAGGTTAGTAAGGAAACGCAGATGATCACTTCATAGCAGTGTTTGTCTACAAGACAAGTACTGAATCCAAAGAGGTTCAAACAAGGAGATATGTTTTCCAACTGTATGGAAAAGGTTCCCAGAGAGATTGTGCCATCTCCATTCTCCACATTTTCAAGACCTAACTGAAGAACCTGATCTCATAGCTTATATATAATTTGAGCAGCAGGTTGGATTATAGATCTCTTGCAATTCCTTTCAACATGAACTATTCTTTGATGTAGCTCTCAACAGTAGAAACATCCAGTAGAAATATCATCTCTTTTTCTCCTAGCAGTCTTGCCTCCCAAGAACTGAAAGCAGTGCAAAGGGCTCAAAGTTCTTGCATTTTTGAAGCTTTTGAATCAATATTGTCACTTTCTGACTTTAATTTATTTGTTAAAGATTAATGTATCTTTTCAGTTGAAGGACTGCTTCAGCAGTCCACCAAATACCTATGTGCTTCTGCATCAGCCTGGCTGATTTTTTGCTGTAGCTGCAGATGTTCGCTTCTTATTCTTCAAAATCTAGCTATTTCAGTCCCCCAAAGTAGCTTCTACTCTCACAGCTTTTGGAAACACAGCAAAAGCAGATCCAAATTATTCTATGTCATGTTCTCGCTCTTCAAGAAAAGTAAATTCACACAGAGACCCAAATCCCACGTTGCTTCCAATTTACATAGTGCTACTGGGTTCAGAGCTAATTAATAAATTATGCAACCCAGAAAAGCCTGTTAGCTTGGTTTTGGTTATTACAACTATATTTTTCTAAGAAAATAAAAAATTATGCCGCCCAGAAAAGCCCGTTTGCTTGGTTTCAGTTATTATAACTACATTTTTTTCTGAGAAAACAAATTCTTACAGCATTTTATAGCTACCAACTTTTGCGATATTTACCTACATCAAGTCCGGCTAAAGACACATGCAAGTGTTCTAGCACAACAAATGGAAGTCTCTAAGACCTTCATTTGGCTAAGGCTTAAAGAAAAACTAATGCAAGTCCTCCAGAAAAAGAGAAAATATGTTTGGATGCCAAACTATGTTTAAAAAAAAAAAAAAAGCCAAGCTCCTGACATTGTCTGAAGTCCAAAGACCAGACCCTTCAAAGGTAAGTAGATCAAAGGCTGTTGTATTCTCTCAGAAGGTGTCCGGTGAAAGCAATCACTGATTTTCACCAATGTTACTGACACTTGTAAGCTTCAAAGAATAAAAAGGGGACAGGAAACAGATGAGGCAGTACCTGCCCACTCCATGTAATTACCTCAAGGGAACTGAGTAGATTGATGTTGACCTCAGAAAAAGCTTGACCTTCGCTACTTATCTTAATAGAGGTCTGGAAATTTTGGTGTCTGGACAAACAAAATTGTGAGGATAGGTTGTTCACGTTTCTTCAACATCTCTTAACAAAACCATCAACTATTTTACCTGTGTTTTAACTGTCTTAATTTTCATGGAAAGGTTTTCATTCTCTGAAATCACAGAACACAATTTGCTTTCAGAAAACTCAGCTAGCAGAAGCTGCTAGAAGTAACTGCCTGAATCAACACATGATTGCAAGCAGTGAAAAGTACCGTTTGGATATTAGATAACATTTAGTTTCATATTCAATTAACAAACAGAACAGATGCCTCAGACATAAATTCTGTTTTATCCCAAAAACAAACCCAGGTTAGGGCTAATTTCCCTCCTGAAAAAGAAACACTAAACATAATTGTCCAGTTCAGAGCAAAAAGGGAAGGTTTCTTAAGGTTCATCTTGCACTTTAGTAACTCAATTTACTTCTCTGTAAGCGCTACTATTGAAATTCTTAAGGCAAATGGTACCACATCTGTAAAATTGTATTTCATAGTCTTAAGTACAAAAATATACTTATAGGTATTTCCTATACAGTAATTCCAAACCAAGAAATATACTCTCTAAAAAAACACTTCTTTTTTGATGATAACATTTTTTAAAGATGTAACTTTTGTGGATCAAAAATATCCTAGACACAAACCCCTTCAATGCTCAAAGAAATATCTTCATATACCTAGATAAAAGATTCTCACAAGGAACAAAACATTCCTGAATGCACAATACAATTCAACACCTAACCACTATTGTTATGTTGGTCCAAATAACCTAATTCAGAAAAATATCTTTAAGAGATTCTTGGAGATTTAACTGGAAAACTACTACTTACAGAAGTTCATGTTTTTAACCAAACTTACTAATCCAAAAATTTAAAAACAGATCTTGTAGTAAAACTTGTGAAATTCTAATGATTTGGAAAATACCTAAGCAGATGTTTAAGTTACATTAAAAATGCTGCTAATCAGCAAATATTTTATTAACATCTATTGGTTCCCAGTACACATCCATACTAACAGCTCTCTGATTGATTACAGGAAGCCACATTATGGTAGGCATGTTGACAAAACAGGATAGTTTTTTTCTAGACCAAAAACTACAATGGCTTAACAAGCATTACTAAAAAAACCAAACTAAGAAGCCCCACATTTCACCAAGGATGATTAATTCTTCTGGTCTAACATCAATACAAAGACAAACTTTGGAATATTAGATCTTGGGAGAAGTGAATAAATGATTCAAGAACAAACACTGCAAGTGTTTGAACACTACTTCAAGAAAACTTTCATAACATTAATTTTTCCATATCTTCTGGACCACTCATGGGAACCAACCAGAGCAAAAATAAAAAACCCACTACACCAAATTAAAAACTAAGAAAACCAAACCCAGACTGGAAAAAAAAAAGAACCATAGTCCATATGCTCTGTAAGAAAAAAAGGTTACATACAAGAAAAGTTCAGATGGTACAAAGTAGCTTGTGTTACGCAAAACTACTGATCCAACAACCATTCCTCAAAAAGGACTGGTTTGCAAACAAAGAAGCTTTTCTGAAACAAAACTATAAAAAGGGAATAAAATGTCAAATCAATGGTCCAGGCCTTCTCCATTTCACAGAAAGGCAAAGAACTTTGTATCAGTTTAGTGTCATGTACTTACTGACAGAGAATCCATGCTCACAGCAAAAACAACCAGGCAGGATGAGATTACACTTTAATTAGCTCATGTTATTTTAGAACTGTAGAGCATCTTGAAATATACTGTGAAATATACAGTTTCACAGCTGTGAAGACTGCAGTCTTCCTGAAGAATAATTTTAGATTACTATCATAAGGTTTTTCACAATTTTTTATCATAAAAGTTATATCTTTTTGTTTGAGAAAAAAGTTTTCACTTTTTAATGTGACTCTGGTTTACCTAAATGCACCTCTTTTGATCTTTTTTTTAACAAAGAGCTCTAAGTTGTTTATAATACAGCACAAGTTTCAACTCTATTTGAAACTAAAAGCATCTCTGTAAGCATGAATATAGGAACACTTGGGCCACAAAAGTCCTTTTTTGT
>NW_005054323.1:5593304-5601808 GCF_000277835.1 Geospiza fortis
TTTTTTCCCTTTTTACTCTTTTCTTTTTTTCCCTACTGCCTGTATGAGCAAGTCTGTAACAAATACTTTTATGTACAGACCCCCATAATCCTAAACTAAGAGACACAAACTGAAAAAGATTTCAACACATTCTACTACCTCTCTCTCCCCACAACCCTGCTGTGTGCCACACACTGCATGTCTTCTAAAGCCCCTCTTTTCCTCAATTTCTACAAACTACCATCCTTTATTTCATGTACTCCAAGTTAGTTAATGAACTTCAAGTTCTCTGTCTTCCAGGACCATTCTTCTTCCTGATATTTTCTCATCCCAATAACAACTTTATTCAGCTAAGGAAGAAGACTCAGTACAGTGTATCCTATATCTGCCCAGGAAATAGAGCAAAATCTTTCTTCCAAAAAAGATCTCTTACCACAGACACACTATACTATGCTGAGCAGGAAAGGAATCCCAGGTAATTTCATCTGCTCTCATACACTTCATACATTCTTCTATTTTCATTAGCTAGTCAACACTTTCCACAATCATTCAAAAGCTGAAAATGAAGATCCACCACTAAAACTGATACACAACTTCTCAACAGAAGTCTTGAAGATTGATCTAGCTCACTGAAGTGAAAAATAATATTTTCATAATAATGTAAGTATATACAGAAGAAAAAAATCTGTTCTAACCCTGCCATGTGTGCTTTCCTACACTCTTCCAAGTACACAGGAGACAGGACCCTGCCATAACTATAATTTCCAACATTTTTGCTTTGGCAAATAATTGGTAACAGATCAGTTATTTTTTTCACCTACCCATATGGTTACTGATATGGACCTGTTATTAATGTTATAAATGGAACACCAAGTTCTGAACTTCAGGTTGGTTTGGGAAATTGCATCAGATTTAGTTGTTTTATACTGACTGAAAAGTATATAAATGTAAGTTGTAAGTGGTAATCCAGCTGTCTACTGCCATTTTACAATGAATTTAGAGGGAAACTTACACATTGAGTTTTTCCAAGTTCTCCTGGGCATTGTGTTTTTCTCTCTCATATGCATATTCTAACCCTTTGAACTCTTTCTTGACCATTTCTAAATCTGAAAGAGCTTCTTCTCGTCTGTCCTTTTCCACACGCACGGCTTCTTCAAGTTCTCGAATTCTTAACTACACCAAGTGATAAAAAAGCAATTAAAGCAAGTTGGGAAACACATGATCTTCTATGGTCTGTTCTGCTTTACAGTAGAGTATATTGTATTAATTCGGTATAGAAGCATATACACATGTAAAAATCATTGAACACATGTAAAAATGTAAGAATACATAAAACTCAAACCAGAGACAAATAGATATGATAATGAAAAGTCCCTCCTGTTCTCATTTGGAAGTGCCTGAACATTTTCAGTTCTTATTAATACTGAAGCTTTCCAGGGAAATTCTAGTTTTTAAATAGACTCATGAAGAGTGGGACCAGCAATAAAGGCCATACTTTCTCTCAGAACAAAGCATACTTCTAGCTTGTTCATATACATAAACAAGGAAAAATACTTTATCAGTTATTCATCCATAAAACCCAAGCCCCTAAGTTTAAGGCATGTTATCCTCTCAGTTCCTTTGTATGTTGCAGAAACAGAGAAGAAATTAAGCAAACTAAATCTTTTCTAGTTAAATTATCACTTTTAAAATTTAAGTGCCTGCACATACAGAAGATCATGAAAATAAGAAAATAACTGGCTGAAGAATGGCAATGCCTATTTTTGTTACTCAGAAAATAGGGGGAAAAAGATACCAAACTCCCTTCTTTTTTGCTTAGTTTTTCAGAAATCCAGTAAGTTTGTTAACTAATATAATATTACTAAGAAATCATCATTTAGGTTTTTTTCAAACTTTTTTTTTACTAAACCATATTTTTTTTTACTGAGTATAACTCTGTGTGATACAGATAGAAAAAATTAATGTTCAAGTATATACACTAGATTTATTCATATAATCAATCTCTACTGGCAACTGCGAGTATCATAATTTTGGAGCTGGAATGTACTCTGAGAAACTGTGTTTGAAACTGCAGTTTCAGGACACATTATGCTCTCACTCCTAGATAAGTTGTATGTATGCACTGTGCCTCCAAATTTCTCTAAGAAGCCATTCAGAAGATACAGGGCAGCATATTTAAACAGTAGTATAGTGCTTAACTATTATGAAGCATTTCCTTTTCCCTAACTGCTTAAATAGTAGTGGGAATTCTCAAAATTACAAATATGACATCTTATTTTATTATTTATTCTAATTACTTTAAATGTCCCTGAAAAGCAGATATCTTCTATTCTGTCCTCATATACATATATACACACATATACATATATACACACATATACATATATATATATATATATATATACATGTTATGATTTTGACACTTATTGTAATAAATCTATTTAGGTTTTTCACTGGAGCAACTGCTCTTCATATTTTTGGTTATTAGTTATTCCACACTTCCTCAACTGTTTTACTGTAAACTTCTATGAAATATTTAACAAAAAGTTTACCTGGATTATCTCTGAAGTGAAATTGGATGCTAAATTTGCTGCTCTCTCTGCTTCAATGTCTTCTTCCAGTTGCTTTGCTTTCACTGCAGCTGCCTAGAAGTACGTTGTGAGGATATTTAAGTTCAGAGAGAAGATAATACAACACTAGGTTTATTCAACTCATTAAGCATATTGCGACTCTGTACTCCAACCTGATACATCTGAATTTCTTTGGAACTGTGACAATTCATAGCAAGAAACACATATAACAACATTTTCTACATATATGGATTATTAAATTAATATTTTCTATTTAGTTTCGTAAATTGATGTAGTATTATGTTAGTGCTGCATTTTTTATAATCAGCTAGGGTCAGAAAGCAAATAAACCAAGTTAAATATTCTTCCTATTGCCCCACTATTTGCTCACTTGTGGTAACATAACTATACTATGTATGTCCTGAAATACATTGAGGTATCAATAGAACATCTACAATTCCATAAATGAGACATGAGACAGAGAAGTTTCTTCAAAAATTTATCTGCTTAACATATTTAATTTTAAAAAATCACAAACAATGCTACTATATTTTCATCCTGCTAAGATTATTCTCATAATTAAGAATGTCTTCAAAAAGGGTAAGAAGAACCCAGGGAACTACTAGCCAGTCAGGCCTCACCTCAATCCCTGGAAAAGTGATGGAGTGCCTCCTTCTGGACACCATCTCTATCAACATGGAGAACAAGTAAGTGGTCAGAGAAGTCAGCATGGATTCACCAAAGGGAAATCATGCTTAGACAATGATTGCCTTCTATGATGGGACAACCACCTGGATGGATGAGGGAAGAGTAATGGGTACTGTTTATCTGGACTTCAGCAAGGCTTTCAACGCTGTCTTCAGCATCCTGTGGACAAACTAGGAAGTGGGGCCTGAATGAGGGGACAGAGAGGTGAACTGAGAACTGTCTGAATGGCAGATCCCAGAGGATTGTTATGAGTGGCACAGGGTCTGGTTGGAGGCCCGTCACAAATGGAGACCCCCCAGATTCAAGAGTGGGCCTGGTATTGTTTAACTTCCCCATCAGTGCCTTGGATGAAGGGGCAGGTGCCCCCTCAGAGAAGGACACAGAGCGGGGAGCAGTGGCCGATACCCCAGAGGGCCGTGCTGCCCTCAGAGGGTGGAGAGAGGGGCAGAGAAGAACTGTCTGAAATTCAACAAAGGCACATGCAGGGTCCTGCACTTTAAAGAAGAACCCTGGGCACCAGCACAGGCTGGAGCTGATCTGCTGGAAAGCAGCTCTGAGGAAAAGGGCCCGGGGTTCCTGGTGGACAGCAAGCTGTCCATGAGCCAGCAGTGTGTCCTGGTGGTCAGGAAGGGCAATGGTGTCCTGGGGGGCATTGGGAAGAGCATTGCAGGCAGGCTGGGGGAGGTGATCCTGCCCCTCTACTCAGCCCTGGTGAGGCACATCTGGAGTGCTGTGTCCAGTTCTGGGCTCCTCAGGGCAAGAGAGACACAGAGCTGCTGGAGCTGGTCCAGTGGAGGTGACAAAGATGATGGGGGAACAGGAACATCTCTCCTGGGAGGAAAGGCTGAGGGAGCTGGGCCTGCTCAGCCTTGAGCAGAGATGACTGAGAGGGGACCTCATCAGTGTCTGTGAGTATCTGAAGGGAGGGTGTCAGTGGATGGATCCAGGCTCTGCTCAGTGGTGCCAAGCGACAGGACAAAAAGCAACAGGCACAAACTGACACACAGGAAGCTCCACCTGAACATGAAGCAGAATTTTTTACTGTGCAATGACCAGCCACTGGAACAGATTGAACAGAGAGATTGTGGAGTCTCCCTCACTGAAGACATTCAAGAGCTGTCTGGACACAAACCTGTGCCATGTGCTCTAGGATGATCCTGATTGAACAGGGAGGTTGGACCAGATGACCCCCCCCGTGGTCCCTTCCCACCTTACCCATTCTGTGACTGTGACTGCCACAAATAGCTGGATTAAGACCCTTTATAGTCTTCCAAACATCAGCTCCAAATCCCTTTTGCCCTTAATAGAGAATTAGCAAACTACATCTTGCTTCAGTTTTGAAGGAGGACTCCTTAGCACCCTCCCACAGATGAACATCTGTTAATAGGAGAGTTTTACTCAAAAATACTGCCAGCTTATTAAAAGTCAATAATAAATACAAGTGATGTGGATTTCACTTCTTTTTTAAAACATTTTAAAAGTCTAAAAATAATTCTATTTTAAATTTGACAGAAGACAAAGGAAACAGTAAGGAAGGTATCTATTACAACATTCAGAGTGGAAAATGTAATTTAAAAAAAATTAAATGAAGAAATGGAAATTTCACTGAAAATATTTCACTGCATACCCTAAAGAGCAAAAACACTTTTCTGTCTTTGACTGGCTTAAGTGTCTATTCTCACAGCTAACACTGAGATAAAAACAGTGATTCTGAGAGTAAAGTTTTCAGGCACAACAGACTAATTCACAAGCTCTGTACTGAATTTGACTTCTAAGTCTTATTTTATTTCCTGAGCACCTAACTATGGTTTAGGTGCTCAGACAGTGCTCATCACAGCCTCACTCCAGCTGAAACCAGAAATGCAAAACACCATCAAAATGGTTAACTTATCCTCTCAAATGGAAGCCCCCAAAACTCTTAGATTTTTTTCAGTCTCAAGATGAAAAATAAAATAACAAATAATAGCTTGAATGATGTAATGTAAAAATTAAAAACTGAAGCAACAAGATGCTCCCAAACAGAATATACAAGTATCAGTTTTTGGTATAGTTCTTCAAAAGAAAATTCTGTCTTCTTGAGCTAACATGATGGACACTAAATGCAAGACAAGCTACATGGTCCAGAGGAAACACAAAATCCCAGAAGTATAGAAGCCTTAGTCCTAACAAAATGCAGGATGTGAAGAAGTGAAGAAGGCAGGAGCAGGCAGACATCTGTAAGAAGTGCCAATATATCACTTTTTTGATGTCTGAAGTAGAAGCACTTCCATTTAAACAGTAATATTTGTAGATGTTGTCTTTGCTTGCATTGCCACAAGTCACTGAAGAATTAACTTGTCGAATTAGCATGCCTATTAAAAAAAAAAGCACTGGCAAAATTGAGCATTTCAGCCACAGACACCTCTGATGAACTCTGGAATAAGGGAAACAGCTCCTTTTCACAAACAGGACAGTATGTCTAGCCTACTGGAAAAGAGTTATGATCTCCACAACCAAAGAAGAGCCAGCTGTACCTGACAGGTATCCAATGTAAAGCATTCAAATAGATTCAAGATAGTATACAAAGAAAACTCTATTAGAAACTAGAAATCAAACTTTGACACGTATCATCTTATAGTTCATATCCCTATATAAAGGCATGAAAAGAAGTGACTTTTTCAAAACTGGTGTTTCTTCCTAAAGTTAAGCACAGCAATGTCCCATTCTTGCGTTTGAAGTTCCTCTAGAGTTTGATTCTTTAAAGCTTTGCCTCAGAAGTTTGTTACGATTTTGATTTTTTACAATCTTGCTTGCATTAGTTCACAGCAACTCCAAAAAAGAAAGAGCCAGGGAAAGAAAAAAATCTTTTTATTAAAGATGAGACACTGTCAGAGATCTGACAGAACTACCACTAATTTTTTGTATTATTAGAAGCCAAAGATGAAGAGTAAACTGTGTTCTTTCAAAAGTCCCAGAAGATTACTCAGGAAAACCTTAATCTTATTTTACCAGTCTATATACTATACCCAGAAGACTGGATGCTTAAAAGAGCCTGCAGAAAAACTACAGATGTGAATTGAGGAAGTCATGTAGATGCTGACTGTGGAGCACTGAATATTCTTTTTCCTCTGGTCTATGACTACCTTCCTAAAGCTTATGGCTCACCATAGCTCTTGCAAATTTAAACCAAATCAGATGCCAGCAAATAATTGAGAAATTAGTCAGAAAAAACCCCAAACTTCATGAAAGACATTAAACCAGACACTACTGCTTAAGCATGGCTAATCAATACAGAATTATTAATAGAAAGAAATTCAGATTTGCTGTAAGGAAAAGCATCTTGGTATTTTAGTCTATCAAACTGCACATTAGCCACAGAAATTGCACCTGTATTCAAAGCTGTGTCTGAAGACTCAGTTGGGAAGAACACAGCTGCAACAAAATGCCATATAGAAAATCTATTCTATTTTGCTGATAAAGGTTCAAACAGGCTCTGCTGATACCTATATGCACTTCCCTTCACAGTAAGAAGCTGCATACTCCACCAGTGAGTACAATCTATTACACATTGTGTGAGTAGAAGAAAAATGTCAGGGATGAGGCTAACCTGTAAAACCATGATAAAAGTTCCAAAAAGAGAAACAGGAAGGAGTTTTGTTTCCCGGTCTGACAAATGGAAAGTCACTGACATCAGAAATCCATTAGACAGGCAAACCTCTTTGAATCACATTAAAGGTGAGAATCAGTATCGTTACTGAATCACGTGTCTGAAAATTTTACACAATGCCTTACAAAAAAGAAGTGTGAAAATCATCTAGAGTAAGCTTGCAGGCCACAGATATCCAGATCATAGGCTTGTATCTGGGAGTCAAATGGGAATACATACTGGTTTAACGTGGAAAGCTTCTTGTCAGGACCAAATCCATCTCAAAGATGGACCACAAAGTGAGTTCTCCACTGATTACAAAGTGTTTGCTCATCCAACAAAGAAAACATTGGTTATCCAAAAAGATTCAGTCATTTGTTACTTTCATGTGCATCTAACAAGATATATGAAGGCAGACATCTTAATTAAGATAGCAGCCACAAACTCATGGAATTTCTGAATTTTCCTTAGATATTCAAGCTGATTGATTTCAGCCTTATTTTAAAGCACGTGAGAAATAGTTACGCACTTTTCATAAATTTAGGAAGATTTACTAAACTTTATCAAAAATACAACACAAGACTGAATAGAGAAAATATTATGGTGCTGGGAACAAAGGATTTTTCCCAACATGTGCTCGCCAACACAACGGAGGTTTCACCTTTTAACCTTTTGCCTCTCCCAAAATTCTGCCCATTGACTCCTTCTTTGCTGTCCAGTGGTGGAGTTTACTTCCTCAAATCCTGATTGGAGGTCAGCTGTTTGCCATAGCGACAAGCCAACCCTCACAAATGTCCCAACCCCAGCTGTCCCTGGATAACAACACAAGGGGGTAAAACATAATTACAAATCTATAAAACTTTTCTTAACCTATATACATGATATTTGTCTGTTAATTGTGAGAGTCAGTCATTGCATTACTCATCTATCACAAAGAACAAAGATAGCTGGGATTGGTTTCCATGATAGCACAGAGAGAATTTTGACTTGGAGAAAAAGAAGTGACTAAGAAAAATTCAATGCCAGCATTCAAACTTGTGGGCAAAGAACATGCTTTGTGTTAAATCTCTTAAGGTTCAGTCACTTTTTTCAGTGTCACACTGCATATGTGTGACATATCAATGCTAATGTGGAGACATTTTCTTCAAGGTTACAGTTTGCAACACGATTTTCCAAACCGTCCTTTGTGGCTTCCACTTTTTTGTCCCTCACACTTGCTTGAAATGCTGCAATATTTGTGAGTACTGCTGTACTCCAAACTGAAAGCCTTAATTTAGTATCCTACATGACACCTTGTTCAACACATTTGCTGTTAGACATTCACATTTACAAAAAATACCCTTTTAAGCAAACAGTAGTGGGGGGAAAGACAAAGATACATTTGCAACACTTACTAAGCTTATATACAGTAATGGAAATAATTTTTCTCTTTTTTGCTTCTATTTAAACCCCTTCTGCAAGATGTTTCATTTATCAGGATACTTACACTTATGGAAGGTTTAGGTCCAATCACTATGTGAAATGGTCAGCCAAGACATTTTTAAGTGAAGAGGACTCACATGTATCTCATACTTGGATCACCATCCAACCATTCTGTTTGTGTGTTTCCATATTCAGACTCA
>NW_005054323.1:5601828-5626785 GCF_000277835.1 Geospiza fortis
CCCTACAGCTCAAAGCTCAAACCAGGGGGTCTAAATACTTCTCTGGGAGATGTGCTGACCACTTCCACCTAGCGTTAGAAACACTGATACCGCTTGATCATGGTAAGGTGGAGCCATCTCCTGTCCAGAAAATAAACAACCTTTAGTAACTATAAAGTTACTTAAATACTAATAATTCTTAACCACTGAAGTAAATGTTCTTTCAGCCTGACAGTGTGGATAACCCTCACTTATTAAGTACATATTTCCCGTACTTAAAGTCTAGAGAAATACGTGTGACAGAATAGGCATGCTTGACTTGCATGACACTGGATAAACAATTACACTGGTATGGGAGGTACAAGATAAGCCATGTGCTTGACTTCAGGTTAAAGAAAGGGTAAAAACAACAAGGACTGCTAAATGATACAGTTTGTCTGCCTTTGGATAAAGTCCAAGCCCATTCCAATCTGCTACTGTGTTGCAGCTGGAGAAGCTATCTGAAATGCACTTCCATGCCCAGTAGATTAAGTAAAGACCTTTACATGAAATAACACTGTTACTCTATACAAGCACATAGGCAAAAGACTTACGTGACTTGTTGCTAACTCCTCATGAGGGCTACATAAAACACTATTGAAACAAGTTTGATCTGAAAGTAAGATAAGACTATGCAGTCTCCAAACTAGACTTCATTAATATCATGACACATGAGATTATGAAGAAGAAGCTCCTCTCTGAGATGAAGTCCACAGAATCATAAAACAGTTTGTGTGCAAAAGAAGCCTAAAAATCACCTTCCACTGCCATCTCACTCAAAGCTTCATCCAACCCGGACTTGAACCCTGCCAGGGATAGGGCATTTATAATGTCTACGGGCAACTAGTTCCAGTGCCTCATCACCCTCATAGTAGGGGAATTCTTCATAATAGCTAATCTAAACCTACTCTCAGGTTAAAGCCATTCCTCCTTGTTCTATCACTATATAACCTTGTAAAAGGTCTTTCTCCAGCTTTTTTGTAGGCTCCTTTTGGTAGTGGCAGGCTGCTAAAAGGTGTCCCCAGAGCCTTCTCTTTTCCAGGCTGAACAGTCCCAACTCTCTCAGTAGGTCTTTACAGGACAGGTGCTCCAGTCCCCTGATCATCTTTGTGGCTCTCCCTCCTATGGACTCACTCCAACAGGTCCATGTGCCTCTTATGTTGGGACCCTAGTGCTGGATGCAGCATTGCAGGTGGGGTCTCTCCAGAGCAGAGCAGAGCAGAGTAGAGGGGCAGAATCCCTTCCCTCACCCTGCTGGCCACGCTGCTTTGGATGCAGCCCAGAATGCAGATGGGTCTCTGGGCTGCGAGTACACATTGCTGGGTCCTGACCAGCCTCTCATCCCCATCAGTATCCCCCAGGTCTTTCCCCACAGGGCTCTCACTCTATTCTCTGTTCAGTCTGTATGTGTACTTGGGATTTCCCCGGGGCAGGTGCAGGACCCTATACTTGGCCTTGCTGAACTTCAAGAGGTTTGCACAGATCCATCTCTCAAGCCTGTCAAGGACTCCCGGAATGGCATCCCTGCCTTCCAGTGTGTCAACTGCCCCACATAGCTTGATGTTGTCAGCAAACTTGCAGTGGGTGCACTTGATCCCACTGTCCATGTCACTGACAAAGATCTTAAAAAGCACTGGTCCTAACATCAATCCCTGGCTGACAACTGCTTTCCACTTGGATATCAAGCCATCAACCACCTTTGAGGGTTATCCAGCCAATTCCTTACGTACCAAGTGTTGCAGTCATCAAATCCATGTCTCATCATGTTAGACACAAGGATGTTGTATGGGACAAGGAAGAATGGGACACTGTCAAATGCTTTGCAGAAATCATTATGTCAATGAGCTTGTCACTCAAGAAATATAACTTTGGAGCCACCAGAGAGTTCCCATTACAAAACCTGCAATGCTTAGAATCCTCTAAATATATGGTACTATATATTTTTATCTGGAGAAAGTGTACCTCTTTGAATATATACATATATATATATACACACACACACACATTAGTACCTACTAAGTATGTAGTAACTAATATACTAATATATGACAGTCACAGCACCTAGAATTTCTGGATGACAATTATGCATTGTGGACACTCTAGAAAGCAGAAGATTAAGTAGGGGTAAGCTGTTTTTGGTTGCGATCTAAATTTCACGTTCACTAATACAGAGAGAGTGAGAAATAAGCCCACAGCCTTCAAGTATTGCACATACATATATTTCAAGCAAATACAGATATTAACCATTCCCCAAGTCCTCTTTGCATCATAGCAGCATTACCAAGCTAATACAAGCATACATGTTTAGCACCTCATGTCAATATACATAGTGAAAGCAAGGGAAGCAAAAAAGGCAATGTGAAAGCTATGGGAATAGTCTTTAAATGGAAACTAGAAATCTCAGAAATATGACAATATACTCAGTCTCAGAAATTAAATAGACCAAGTTATGGAACATTTTTCAAGCCTCATAACAAAGACTTAAAAAATTTGACAGACCTTGAGCTTCAGCTTGCTAAGTGTTGGCAGCCTCAAACACATTAAAAAATAACAGAAAATCATTACATTTATTCGAACAAGGCAAAGAGTTTGAAATGTGTAAACTAATAATTTTGTTTCTAGTGGTAAAGTCTACATTTTCATTGCAAAACCACTTTCCCGCCCATCTTTTTGGCTGAATACATCATAAAAAATATTATTTTTATATGACAAGTTTTCTTGTCCTTTTCAAGTATTTCCCAAGAATCCTCAGTAGCAATTGAGCTAAAGTTTAAAATAAAAGACATCGGTTCTAGAAAATTGATGATCATAATTAGTATTATCTTGATGAGTTCAATAGCAATAGATCATTAATTTAATTGGCTACTGAATTCTCAGGCTAAAGAGGCAAAATGATATCTGAGGTTCTCAATTTCAATGTTTCTGGCACAGTGTGTTTTCTACTTCAGAAGCACTCCAAATCAATCTATGTAGCATATTGGTAACACTGCAAACTGGAAAGCTATTAGGTTAGACAGTGCAGCAACAGTTATCTTTCAACTGAAAAGTCCACAGAAACTTGCCATTATTCTTTCTCTTAATTTTTAACTCTGGAAACTAGGAAATACCTATTTTTGACCACAATCAGAGTAATCACTGAAGGATAAAACCAAACTAATATTTGAAGAAAAAAAGGAATGAAAAAAAAAACCACCAAAATTTGGGGCAGGCAGGCTTTTTGCACATTCCTTTCTTTATAACAGTCTGTTAGATATAATTCTTCATACAAGTGTCATTGTACTAAAAGAAAGAAAATTTAAATTTAACACTTCCTTCATTACCAAGTATTTTTCCATGGATTTCTTCCTTATGTCCAGCAGAGGGTAGCAAAAGAACAGATTTGTGAACTCCAGAAAACGTTCATTTCCACTGCTTTTCAAGAAGAAACATATACTAAAATATTTTAAGATTAGGGTTTAAATAGAAGTACACTACTCCTCACACAATCTTAAGAAGTTTCTTCTCATAATCAAGAACTTAAGTACATATTTGCTAACCAAATGACCATTAACATGAGGTACTAAGCATGGAAATTGAAGATATGTATCCTATATCTACCAACTTCAATCTATAAGCTAAAAATTCTATGAAGAGAGATTTAAAAAATACAGATCTACTTAATGAAAAAAATGTAGACCATTCTGTCTGGGGTGTACTACTTTAAGACTTCTATATCTGAATGGAAATTCACCTTGGCTACTGATATCATGATTCACTTAGTGGAGGAAGGAAGTTGTACATGTTATACATCTATTCTTTAATAAAGGCTTTGACATCATTTCCCACAGCGTATTCCTGGAGAAACTCGCTGCTTATGGTGTGAATGGGTACACTGTTTGCCAGGTAAAGAGCAGGTGGATGGCCAGGCCCAGAGAGTAGTGGGAATGGAGGTACATCCAGCTGGCACCAGCGAGGCTCCCCAGGGGCTCAGCACTGGGGCCAGTCTTGTTTACTATCTTTATTGGTGATCTGCCTGAGGGCACTGAATGCACTTGCATTTGCAAATGACACCAAGCTGGGTTGGAGTATCCACCTGCTGTAGGGTGGGAAGGCTCTGCAGAGGGAGCTGGAATGGCTGGAGAGATGGGCCAAGACCAGCACTATGACACTGAACATGGCCAAGTGCTGAGTTCTGCTCTTTGGCCACAACAACTCCAGGCATTGCCACAGGCTGGGGGCAGAGTGACAGGAAAGTGGTCCAGCAGAAAAGGGCCTGAGGGTGTTGGTGACAGCAGCTGAACATGAGCCAGCTGTGCCCAGGGGGCCAAGAAGGCCAATGGCATCCTGGCCTGTACCAGCAATGGTGTGGCCAGCAGGGCCAGGGCAGGGATTACTCCCCTGTACCCAGCACTGGTGGGGCCACACCTCAAATCCTGTGTTCAGTTCTGGGGCCCTCAATTCAGGAAGGACATTGAGGCGCTGGAGCATGTGCAAAGTAGGGCAACAAAACTGGTGAAGGGTAAGAGCACAAGTCCTGTGAGGAGTGACTGACAGAGCTGGGGTTGTTTAGCCTGAAGAAAAGGAGGCTCAGGGGTGACCTTATCACTCTCTACAACTGCCTGAAAGGAGGCCAGGTGGGAGTCAGTTCACAGGTAACAAGTGACAGAATGAGAGGAAATGGCCTCAACTTGTACCAGTGGAAGTTTAGATTGGATATGAGGAAAAAATTCCTTATGGCAAGAGTTGCAAAACGTAGGAGGAGGCTGCCAAAGGAAGTGGTAGAATCCCCATCTACAAGGTTGCTGTAGGCCCTTTCAGATAATTACACATATGCAATTTATTTCTAAGATGGTAGAGTGAGATGCAAGCTGCCAACAGGATATGTATTGAAGTCGAACTCATTTTGGTTTTTTTTTGATTCAAAGACTTGTGCTATTTTTCTTTAACTTTTAAATGCAAGAGGTTTCATCACATACTTTTTCTTAATCACTGCTTAAATAGCTATCCTTATCAATAAGTAACATGAGACTCATTTTTCTGCAGATTGAATATGTCTTCTTACATTATTAAGATATTCAGAAAGTTAAAATAGTAACAAAAACTTTAGAAGTGAAAAGAAAATATTTTTTTTTCTGATTATGGTTAGTAGGTAGCATTTCCCTAATAAGACCATCGTTAGGGTGTAGCAATTGTATATTTTCAAGGAACTGCATCCTTTCTTTTCAAATTTACAGCTGGTGGGTATATTCAATCAAAATATTTAAAAAGATAAATTATTTGCTGTCTTTCTCCTCCTCCTTTAAGCTCATGACTTTTCTGTTAGTATACAAAAAGCCATGAGGTCATAAGAAGAGTCCTTACTCAAGTACAGGGAAGTAAAACTTGATGCTTTTTTAAAAGGGCTATTGGAACTTCACAGTATGCAACACATTCCAACTGAAGGCAATTCCGCTTAGGCCAATAAGTGCAGCTCAAAATACATGACAATAGATTTCCTGTAGAATTCTTTCAGGGCACAAAGGTCTACCTTGTTGGTCAATAAGTCCATGTTTTTAGTTGATGAACTTTGATCTTCCCTGTAGGAATTTTCTTTTGTGCTTAATCTTTAATGCAGGACGCTACCTACCTAAAAATCAACACCTGAAACATTTCTTTTACCTTTAAGAGAAAAACAACAGAAAAAAAACCCCACAGCTGAAAACTATGTCATTTGTTCCTTTAAGGGTTCAATATTTAAGAAGTTACAGTTCTTCTAAATTCATTGCAGAAAATATTTAAAGATGCCTTTGGTAAAAAACATACATCAGGATAAAGAATTGTCCACTCAATATGATTTTCTGCAATAACAAATATTCTACCAAGAAATTCTTGGTCCAGACTGTACAAACATATAACATAACTACTACAAAACCTATCAGTTGACAAAATATTGAAACTTAGGCGGAAACTAGCTGGTTAGTGTAAAGAGTCTATTTACAAGATATTATTCTCCAAAGACTAGAGACTTCTCTACCACGCGTGTCACTCACAGAGAGGAAAACTAAACATGCAGTAACTAACTCTAGGAGGAGGCTGCTGTAAGACCATTGTAATCTTTCAATATTCTATTCCCTCACCTAGCAATCATCTGGCAATTTTTGCAGCCCCAGCAGATCCTCCACCAGAAATCTATTAAACCAAAACATATAAGAAGATAGACAAATTAAGACTTTAAATTTCCTGAAGTAAAGCTAGCCTTGTTTTCACACTTATAGTCTTTTCCTATCTGCTGTTCAAACACAAGTTTCAAGACAAGCTCATAACAAAAGTGGCATTCACCCATTTAGCCTTTTCTGCAAAACAATTGTTCAATACTTTGTTCATCAAGTACACAGAATTCCAGCCTAACTGGAAGGTTCCATCCCTCAAAAATGAAATTGCTGTGTCAGTGCTTGTTGAGACTAATAGCAATAGTCAAAAAACCTTACCTCAAGTTCCTTTAAAAGTCTCTTCTCTCGTTCAGTGCTGCATTTAAGTTCATTGGCCTGGCATCTCAACACCTCATTACAGCCGCTGTGTTCCACCTCCACATCTCTCAATTTCTTGCGCATATTTTGTAGTTCATTATTCAGCTCCTAGAAAAGAAATATAGCATTAAGAGTTACTTTTGCTAAGATAAAGTAGAAGGATCAAAACAGGAAACAGTGCATCAGAACAGGTTAATAAAATCTAACACATCAGCACATGTCAAGCATTTACCCAACAACAGACGTTCTTCATTCACCGCCAGATAACTAACATATGTTGGCTCACAACTTACTACAAACATGACCTTCTGCAGTAATACTAAAATCAGAGCCAATTCTCCACAGGAAATTTTTCTCTAAAGAAGTACAAGGCTGCTCCTCCAATCTGTTCTCTCTTGCAGCTCAGTGGCAATGGTGGAGAGGGAAACAGTTAAGTGCATTTGATGAAATGACAGAAATTTTATTTAGAAATTTGTTATTATTCTAACTGTTAGAACTTCAGATCAAATAATCAGACATATGTTGGAAGTTACTCCCATAGAAGAAACATTCTTAATTTCTACTATTCTGAGGACTTTTCTCAGAAACTGAATTATAAAATTAGTTACATGAACTATGAATTTCTTGGAAAGATAAAATAACTAAGCTGTCGTGTCCCCCCCTTCTCCCCCCCAATTTCTGCTTTTGGAAGTTGAACCAAGATACAGGTGGGTGTAATTAGTAAGACTATTGACTCAGCATGTCTGTGGATCTCATTCATGCCACACCAGACACAGAGGAAAGTAGCCAAGTAATGAGCCTCAGTAGCCTAGTGCATATTTAAGCTGGGGATTCCAGAGGCCTTAAAAAAGAATAGCTTTGTTCTAGTGGACAGGAGAAAGATTTTCCATAACTACCATCAGAAACAAGTTGCAAATCCAGTGACTTAGCTGGAAGACCTTTTGAAGCCAATTACTTTCTGCACAAAACACAAAAAGATTACCCTAAGTCCTCCCGTTCATTTATTCCTATCGTTTATCATGGCAAGAGACATTTTGTGAAAATAAACCAGTCAGTCTACAAATTCTGCTATTACTGTTACATCACATAATCTTGTTCCTGAAAATTACTAATCATAAGGCACCTGCAGAGCAGGAGGAGAAGGAAAAGAAAATGAATTATTAATAAAGAACAACTCTTTGGAAGATTGAAATTTGACAGAACCATGTTTATATATGAAGATCAAAGAAATATGGGTCTTTTCCAAAGTTTAAAACAAATTTTAGAAGTTCTTCATGACCGAAGGTAGAAAGTTTTGGCCTCTTAAATATGACACTAAGGGATTCATGATACCCTTATTTACACCTAGTGCCACTCCATTATCACCAACTAGTAACTGAAAAAATTAATTAATTTTCACTTTTTTTCATGTGGAGGCACTATGGCATGATTTTTTGGCATTCTCTGAAAAGATTAAAAGGAGCATGCCTGTGAAACAAGGGAATTAAAAACCAGGAACCTCAGTAAATCAAAATATTTCAAAAACAGTCTTCCAGAATATGGATTAAATTTAAGGTAATCTTCTAAATTTTCCTGTAATACCAAGGAGAGGTTTCTTTCCGTCAGCATGCAAAAAAACCAAATACTTTTACTCAAATGTACAACTATCATCTTCTCTATAGGGGAAAAATATAGAAATATTTCTCTTCAGATTTATCTTCCACATATTAACAGAAGTGAGCTGTGAAAAGTGTATGTTAAATAAGAAATACATAGCTTCCTGGAAAAATACGAAGTCAAGACTCCAAAAAACTGACATGAATAGTACATCAAGCTTGTTAAACAAGTCAACATGACTTCAGAACCTTGAAGTCTCTGAACTTTTCAGACACAGTATAACTGCGTCAGACTGTTCCAGCAGTTACCCACACTTGGAAGATTCAGAAGGAAACATACTTCACCATGCTAAAAAAAACCACCTTTATATATACATGTGTACCTGCGTGTCACACACACGCTCACTGTACATATATGCTTATCAAAAACGTGGCTGGTCAGTTGGTTTAGAGTGTGTATAAACAACACAATTTTACAAACAGTCCAAGGAAAAACTGAGTGCTTCTGTGAAGGAATACTATATTATGACTCACCACAAGATGATGCTATTGCACTAACTATTGAACTCCAACATCTTTACCATGTACCAACCACAAGGCTAAGCACACTCAATATAGCACAATACAAAACTTCCTCTGTTAGAAAGCAGAGAGGATTACTTTAACTCCATATCATAGAGACACATTTTAGCAGATTAAATTCACTTAATTTCTACACCTACCTCAGCATTTTCATAGCTAAGTTCAGACTTGTAGTTCACAAAGTGCAGGTTTAGAACCAGGATTTGCCATCCATGTTTAGAATCTTACTTCTCGGTACATATTAAGACCACTTTATGCAGCTTTCATCTCATGACTCAAAACAATTACGAATTATTTAAAACAGGACTGTAAATACACAACACTAAAGACTGGAACACATTTGAAGCTTTAGTTTACAACCCTAGACCCATCTGATATTTATCTGCCAAGTTAAATCAGTTAAGCTTTCAAACAACAACTAAGATAGTCAAGTCCAGATTTAACATTCATGTATGTATACTTTATTTCCCAGAATTTTACAAATATATATAACTATAACTAGGGTAATGGGCAAGGGAACGCTACAAAAACAAAGCAGAAAAACCGAACTATTTGCAATTGAACTAAATCAAAAAATTTTGCTATTCAAAACAACACTGGTAGTTGACATCTAGTAGTGAATCACATACTTTAGGAGAGAACAGTTATATAGCTTTAGTACAATCTTCCAACCAAACCACTGCTTCTACAAATCACCTTCCACTTCCAAATCAACACACATTGACAAGGAATACAATGACCCGAGCAATCCAGTCTTCCTTTTCATCTGAGGATAAACATCACTTCTAAGAATACAGTATACTTCTTAAAACATCATTATTTTCACACAGTATTAAATGCACTGAATAAACACTTCTAAACTCTATATACAAGAGATTAAAAGTCCCTTCCAAACCCTCCTCAACTTAAGTCAGTCTACTGTTAGCCAGAACACAGAGCCAAAGTACCACTCTTAGCGTGCTTTACCTGGCAACTTAATAAGAAAACTGTCTAAGAGGAAGTTTCCTCATAGCCTAAACCTAACCTTAGTTTTTCAAGCATTGACTTTGAATGAAAACTGATTCACGTTTCTGTTGGTTTGAGAAGGACCTTAGGGTATCACCTGTCAACGAATTCACATATTCTCCTCTGAAACCTTCTCTTTCTGTCTTTTTTTTTTTTACTATACCTTTTCACTTCTCCCAATTAGTCTCTCAAAGTACTGTTCAACATATCGACAAAATTATTGAGAGGATGAGGGAATTTCCTTTTTATCCTTCATTCAGAGAAAATTCAAATCAGTGGGGTCCTTTTCCACCATCAGGTCTCTTATCATTAGGATAAACAGCACAATGCAACTCCTTTTGCAGTCCATGCACAGAAACACTATTCATCCACACCTGGTGTCATTAGTGCACCACTGGTCATTAGTGCACCACTCCTTCCAGACCTTGCCCTCAAACAGCTGAAGAGTCAATACACTGTACTTCTGAAATATATGGAATTCAGGGAGTGTCTCTGTCCTGTTTGGTTTTGCAAGCTGCTTCTACAGATGCCATATAGAATCTGAGCAACAACATCATAACAGGTAGGTTTGCTGTCAGAATTTGGCTATCAAGCTGCAAGTAAATTTAGTGTCATTAAGGAAGACTAGTACTGTCCCAGTCTTGGGGCTGACCAGCTGGGAAGAAAGTAACCAGAAAATTTTCTACTGCTTGACCAATGCCCATTCCAATTGAGACAAGTCTGTCACATCTTAGAAGGGACTACAAAGGAAGGAAATATATTAAAAAGTTAATCTTGTAGCAGCAATCTGTTCTCTGCATACATCATGCAATTCAAACGTCTATCAGCCTTAACAGAGCCTTGGCATACACCTGTTTTTATGAAGAATAACTACAGCTGAATACATTCTGGTTTTTCATCAAATAGTATTTTTACATAAGTAGGATACACCACATGTAGCTTGTAATTTAAAAACACAAAAGTATAATTGAAGTACAGTGGTGTAATTGCTTGTGTCCCTGTGAAGCAGGCAAAAGTTAGGTATGTTCACTCAGCACTTACACACCATAATGCTACATGATTTCTTCTAAACATAGTTCAGTTTTGAATAGCTTGACTGTCTTAAAAAGGTGTAAAAATAAGTTTGTACTTTTATTACTTTTTACACATTTAACACCCAAAGGATATTTAAATATCAGTACAAATCAGGAAATATGATGAAATATTACTAAATAACAAAACCCCACACTGTAGAAAAAATTAATGCCATTTCTTAGTATTAGGTGATTTTTATCTAACCAAATGGCAGAATTTCCAACAATGCTTACTTTTCTTATGTGGTATGAAGTGAGTAACATACAACGCACAGCTCAAAATCCCATCATCACTGTTCAGGTTCCCTGAAAGTATGCGGTTTTCATATTATACAAACTGTTTTCATATTCCCAGGCTATTGGATGTCATACTGGGGGAAGTAACAGGGAAATTGAATCAGTGGGTGTTAGGTGTCCCAATTTTACTGACTCAGTATCAAATATCATGACAGCACAAATGGACTGTGCACTGGTAACTTCATTTAGGCATTTACCATCAAAATCAGCCATAACACATTTCTTTAAAGCAAGAAAGACTGTGACGTGCCAAGTGTAACTTAATAGGGCTATGTTCTTCAGAAATACTGTGCAGCATATAGCTACGTGGGGGATGTTTTCCTACATCAGAAAGACCTCAACCCACTACACACTTCACACCAGAAAAGTTCCAGCCATTATCTAATGCAACTTTCCAACTATTAATAAACCATACCAGCAAAATAGTTTCTACTTCGTTTCTTTCTTTAAGAAGGAATACATATTCATTGTTATAAATTCTGCTGATATCATCCTTTGCCTTCACAAGTCTCTGCTGTTCTTCTTCCCACTTCTGTTGAGCATTATGAAATGTTTCCTCAGTCTCTGTCACTTTCTGCTGAAGGTTTTCATTGAGTACTATTGTTTACAGAAAAAGAGAAAGACAAAAGGTAGAAGCAGCATGGTAAAACATATCCATAAAAAAACCCCAAACACATAATGATCATCAGTTCTTCTGTGTATTTTGATACCTGGTGGAACACTGCAACATTAACTCTCCAGCACTGGAGAGCACTAACTTCTCTAAGAAGAAACCAGCAGATTTTGTGTTCTATCACATCTTTCCCACAAGAACATAGGAATATTTGACAGATTTTAAAAATTAAAACACTTTTTTCTCTTGGAAAAGGATAAAAACCTGAGATAATTCCTTGTAGGTCCCTTCCGAATCAGCATATTCTGTGATTCAGTGAAATTACATCTTTATAGAATGGAAGACTTAATTTCAGATTTCTATATTTTGCCAGATTATTTCCAAATAACCTCGCAGATAATCTGAAATAATTCAGAATAATTCAGAAATAATGAAAAATTTCACTTTTGATATAGGTATTAGTCTGTATAAATTAAATTTGAGCTCAGTTTAAATGACAGTAAAGATAGGCACCTGTTCCATGAAAGAGACTGTAGAGAAACCTAAGGTAGGTTGGGTTAACTGCTCCTCAAGACATCTAAATCTTCAGCCCATAAATGACCTGAGATGGGGAACATTGTATACACACTTCAGTGAAAGCTTAAATGCCACAGAAATGTCATAATCTGTAAGCATAACCTTCATAACCTTTATACGAGAAAATATTTTACAACAGCTCTTTATTTTACTGAATACAACTAGCTGCATTGGCATTTAAGTCATCACCACTTTGCAACAGGATTTTATTTCAAATCCATCCCAGTTTTCTGACATTTCTTCCTAGTCAAAAAAGAATGAAATTAAGAAAGCACATTAAGATGACACAGAGAATCAGTGGACACAATGACAGGAAAGGACTACCAGATGGCAGAAAATCAACCCTGAAAAAGAACAGCAGAAAAAAATCTGGAGCAAACACTGAAGGGTACAAGGCACTAAAGAAGCATTCTGCCTGAGAAGATATGCTGAGGTCATACCAAAATACACTGTGAAGTGAGAAAGGCTCCAGCTGGCAAAGGAAAAGAAGCAGAAAATTACTAATTGCTAAAAAATTAAGCAGCAAAATTGTAATTTAGTTTCTATGGCACTTGTCACAGACATAAAAAGTTTGAGAAATTTCAGCCAATGGAATTTGTTGTCAATTGACAGACTGCAAATTATTGACTTTGGTATTGAAAGAAACTAACACACATGTGCATTTAAGAAGACATCCCTTGCCTCTGCAAAGCCTCTCCTATCCCCTTTTTGTTCTCCAATCCCCTCACCACAGCCTTACAGCCCAGTCCATTCAGAAAAGTGACAAGCAGCCCAGCAGGTTCACTGCGTTGTGGTTCCATCATCATCAGTCCCTCCTGAGTCCTGCCTCTTGGTACCTGAATGGCATGACTCATACTGGCAAGGAAACCAGCACACATGGAAAGAAGCATGAATTTGCTCTAGGTGAGAAACTAGCAATTCAAATCTTCCATTTGTAATCACAGAGAAATTTCCAAAAGGGGGAAAAAAGCCTTTTTCCAGATTACAATCCTTAAGATTCATTATTTTTCATGTGCTTGCAATCCCTAAGATTTTTGATTATTCATGTGCTCTCCAGAGGAGTGAAAGTTCAGCTTTCCAAACATCTTAAAAACACTGCTTACTTTAAGTACTAGCAAGATCCAGAATGTTTTGGTTCTTGGAAGGTTAAAATCTTCGACGAGTACTCCAGACTCTTCACTGAATATCAACAGCTCATCAAACTCACAGATACATCTCCCATACTAGATTAAATAGATACAGTAGTTTAGGTAACTAAAAATGTACCTCATTTCCTTGTAAGAATGAGAAATCTCTCTGTTTGAGGAGTATAAAAGAAATCTGAGTTTCTGAAAAGTAGTAGGAAATAAAAAGTCTACGTAAAAACCTTCCCTTCCGCATACTATTGCCATAACACACATTACTACATAAAAAAGAAACAAAAACAATGAGAAGAAAATAAACCAGACATGAACAATAAAAATCTTGACACATTTGAAAAGATGAAAGGAAATACACATATGATGAGAACTTCTGTAAAAAAGCTGCTGGAAATAGTGCAAACAAATGAGCAGGAGTAAATTTTTCCTCTTCTTTTTTCTTCCTTTTTTTTTTCCCTCTGAAATGGAAAAGGAAGAACTACTGGACTCAGAGATAACCTAGATGTGAAGATGGCCACCATGATTACAGTTCCATACACAGACAGCACTGAAGGAAGAAATAACAGAAGGTGATGGGCAAGAGGAAAGAAGGGTTGGAAGGGTTAACCAGTTAGTTCTAATCCACATATGAGACAGTAAGAGCTTTGTGAACTCTTATGAGTTTTCAAAAGCAGATGGATAAGAGATGGGAAGATAAGACAGATTCAAGAAAAACAGCAATAAACTAGAAAAATGTAATTAAGTCCCTGCTTCTGACTTACCTTAATGACATGAAACAGACTTAGCTTTTATTCCATCTTTACTTCTTTGAAACCTACCTTGCAGTTCCACAAGTTTGTTTTTTGCATCACTTAATTCTTCTTCCGCAGTACACATTTTCAGATGGGCACCTTTTCTGGCAACTGCCAATTCATACTCCAGATCTTGTCGAATGGCCTCTCCTCTCTCAAATTCTGACCGTAATTTGATTATCTGTTTTTCATAGTTGGACACCTAGAAAATAAATTTCACAAAACTGTTAACAATGTTCCCTTGAAGAAGTGCAACATGTAACAGAAACACACCTATGGAATACTTTTTAAAGATATTTGGAATCACATTCACAACTGCCATCTTATTCCACTTGAATTTTAAATACAATCTTGCAACTGCATGTTTATGCACATTTTGATACTGGTTTTTGTGAACTGATCCTTTTCCCAGATGAATTTCATGTACCTTAAACATACCCCTCCATTTTTCAAAAACTATACTTCCTTTAAAAAATTTACCATATATTCCTGTCATCTTCCTGCACCTCAGAGGAAAAAAATGCCATAAAGAGAAACATTATATTCCAGATGATTTTCTGGTAACATTCAGAACAGTCATATTGGGATACTAGACTATCAGACATCTAGTAACTCACAAGCACAAAATTCAGTCCAATAGTGCTCAGTAGTCAAACAGATGCCTTTAATGCTAACACACAACAAAGTAAGAATTGAAAACACTTCCAAAAGGGATCTTATACAGGCTGAGAAACAATCTTTGCTGCCAAAAACAGGATTCAGAAAACCAAGTTCAAGATATTTCAGCACAAGAAGATGGGAAGTAAAATACATATTCCCTCAGAACATCCACAAAGTAGCAATATTCTTGTTAATGAGAACCTCATACATGGGAAATCAGTCACACTACAAAGGATTTCCTTGATATTGTTGCAGCAAACTAGTACTGAAATGAAGCAGCATTAAGAATATGCTCAATCAATCTTTTCTTTATTCTGAATATCAGTTCCCCCACTAACAAATACATGAAAAGGTGGGTGCTGAGTTGTAATCAGTTTCAGTATATTGCTGCTAGGCACACTTCCCACATTTGCTTCCCACAATCTGGCAGTTGATAATCTGGTTTAAACTATGCTGCTGAAGAAGTATTATGACTACTGTAGGTAGCAATTCTGCTCTAAGCAATCTCCCAGGAGAAGTTGATGCAGATGCTCATTCATCTGGTTTTGGCTAAATACAGACAATAAAACAAGTTTGTTGTTCCATGTATATTTATTATCTGGGTATGTACCCAAAATAAGAGATGCCTGCTTCTCCCACAATGACTTATTCTTGTGCTTTAGTTACATTGTTATTTTCCCATTCACTTATCAACTGTGGTGTCATTGCTAAAAATGGATCCATGGAACTATCTGGATTAAAACAAACAAATAAACAAACAAACAGTCTCTTACTTTGAGCTCGGGGTGCACAAGATTCTTCTGCATTTTGCTGTTGAGAAGTACTTGAGTTACCTACCTTACCTTTAACTATTAACAATGACAGCAGAGGTGCTAACAGTATCTAGGAACAGGTATTGAGAGGTCTGTACAGTGACACTCTCTTCATATTTTCCAGTTACAGACAATGCTTTTGATCCACCATCTGAGAATATTACTTCAATGAAATAAGATGACATTTATTCCAAGAGTAAAATAAGGCAAGTGAAAAAGACGTCCTTACTTCTTGATTGTGTTGAATAGCCAAGTCCAAATTCTCTTTTTTAGCTTGAAGAAGTTTCCATTTCAGACCTAAAACAGCATCCAATTCTGATTTACTGCTCTTCTGCAGTAACTCACATTCCTCACTATGTAAGCTGCAAAATAGTATTGTTTTAAAGAAAACATAAGCATTCCTTGTAAGTTTTAATGTTCCCTTATTTAATTACCAGATTGTGGGTCCAAAGCTCTATACAGTAAGCATAGCTTACTGTTGCCTATTATGCAAACTGTGAGGGATGTAAAAGCAGGAACTTGTATTAGATATGCACTTTTCATTTCCTTAAGTCGATTTAAGCATGCTTTTTGTTATTTTTATTATTGATCCAATAAACTGCCAGGATGGTTAAAAACATCATTTCAATAACATATATTAAAATGACTAGCAAGTTTCTGTCTATCTCTTCAGTAAGGCTCATTTTTTAAAATGAATTACTGTCTCAAAAGCATCACTGTCATACAACAAATGCATAAATGTGGAATAAATCTCACTCTTCCACATTTTGTTTTCAAAAATATATACATCTAAACTACAGATAAACAACTGTTCACAGAAAAAAATACAAACTAAAGGTGTAGCCCTCTAAAATACTCTGTTATGTTATTTCCGCTACTTTTTCAGCCAAAGGAAAATCTACTTGGAGGTAACAGAATTCGCCTCTGAGCATCACAAGCAATATCAAAATAATCAAAACAAGCTTTTATGTAGAGAGTGAAAAATTAGTATAAAAATACATATTTAATTACTTAGCTTAAAAATCTTGCAATCAATTATTATAACTTCAAAGTGGACAACTCAAAGTATTTCAGGAGCTGAAACTCAGCCTTCACATTATTTGATATACATTATTTTTCAAATTAATAAAGCTATGTAACAATGGCTCTACTAATCAATTGTTCCATACAAAAGTGAAAGGGCCATTAAATATGAATTAAACTGTAAAAAGAAACATGATTGAATTAACAAAAAAGTTGGCATAATTTCATGCAGAGCTGAAAATACTAAAATAGCTTACCTTGGTCTACATGAAGTCTTAATTAATTACAGAAAGAACAGTTTCATAAATTCCAGTGTACTGGGTTTTTCTAAATGAAAAATTATCACTTTACTCCTAGATTTATGCACAGGCACCATTAACATTTTTCACAACTAAAACCTTTACCTGATGATATGTTTTCTCACATAAGCTGACTAACACAAATGCCATCAACAAGTGGAACAGTGTTCTAGATTAAATGTAGCATTTTAAGATGTCAATAACAACAAATGATGAAATTTCAGGTTTTTAGCTGCAGCCTATAAATATTTTATAATTTAATAAATTCTGTCAAATCTTCATTTAAAAACAAGATGGATCAGAATAATTGTATGTCATCAGTACTTGGTCCACAGGGTGCCATGTACTTAACACATTTTTTATTTTTAATATACGTAGGAGATAAAGATCATTAAAACCTACATGTACTGCAAGAAAATCACTGGTACATTACTAGCTTTCCATATTTACATACCCAGAGGAACCAACACATCTCAAATGGTAAACAATCAGTAACCGGGTAAGTAAAATCCCATATCATTATTTTAAGCAACTCTTAGCTAATGCAATTAAGAAAATACAGTGGTAAGTCAGGAAGGAAGTAAGAAGAATCTGAACAGTGAGAGTGATACTTTTTCACTCATCCTAAAATCATGACCCAGACACACGTGATAAAAAGGGGACCATTATAAGGATCCTTAGGTGCACAATTCTCCAGGTGGAAAACATTGAAGATGCACATGTAGCATAATACGTATACAACTTTTATGTTTAGCAAAGTAGCATATCTGACAAAAATCCCCAATTAGAGATGTAAGTGGTAAGGTAATTTCCTCACAGTTCCATCTTCTTTGAATTCCCCCACTTTAGACAGGAACTAAATTTGGTTTACGAAAATGTGCCTCGGAGAGCTAGTTTCAACCTTGGTGTCCACAAAAATCTAACTTTGGACCCCCAGGTTGGAGCTACTGGGAAATTTATTTTGTCTCTCTGTCTAATAGAGTAGGTAAAATGCTATTTACGAATACTATGGTAGGCTACAGGGCTACAAATATATGTGTAAAAAATATAGAAAATATATAAAAGAAAAAAAAATGGCAAAAATCAATTTGGCATCAAGAGCACCTGTAAACTGTATAAAATATTTTTTGTGGACATCATATAAAGGTTTGGTAGACCTTTATTTTCCCATGGCTGGGGAAAACAGATTAAAAGTAGGTTGTTTTATTCAAGGATTATCCAAGAAGTATCTGTCTCAACAAAAGACAGCCAGAAACCTGGTGGCACCAAGGTTAACAAAGCACCGGGTAGGGGGAAAAACAGGACCCGAACTGAAAGCTAGGGGTGTCTAATGCAAAGAACAAGGATTAAAAAAAGGGTAACCATTTTGATAGTTTGTGGGCAGCGGGGAGGTCATTCTACTTACTTAAGCCTGATATTTAATAACTCTTGCAAGGTGAGCACATAAAATGAAAGCAAGGGAACAAGTACTTTTTTAAAAATAATTAAAAAGAAACACCTTCAAATCTTTAAGGAAATTACCTTGGTTTTTATGACAATCAGCTCTTAATAAAGCTCTTCCTTTCAATTCTTCTATTAATTATGCAGGGGGAAAAAAAAGAGTGTACTGGAGATACCTGCACAATAAAACTTACTCAGAGAAAAATTTAGCTATGTGCTTAACTGGACCAGTAGTGGGAAAAAAAAGCCCACTACAAACAAGTTACATTGATACCACAATAGCAAATTAGGGACATTATAGAAATGAAAAATATGCATAAGAGCATGAAGACAAACAGCATAAGTGTAAGTACTGGGGGAAAAAAGCACTGAAAATAACTTCTTATGTACAGCTTCTAAAGTTACAATATTATTAGTAAGAACTTAAAAATACAAAGCAGAAAAGACTATTTTTGTTCTTAGTACAGAGCAAAATCAGCAACTCAAAAAAAAAAAAAAGAGAAGAAAACTGGCAGAATATTATGTTACCACTTCGCTAACTTATTATTTAAATATTTTCAAATAAAATAGGATTTCTCCTTAATTAGCCACCTTATTTCTGTGGTATTTTCTTTAATCCTCACAGCATCATCAGCACACGCAGTACATACTTTATGAAAGCTTCATACTAACTACTGTAGAAGAGTCTTCCTTCCATATTCATTTACCAGTAGAAGTGCTACAAGCATAAAGTTCTTGGAAGCTTAAGTCACAAAATCAGGTAAAATCCCTGGAAAGTTTCAAATCAGGTATGATTTTCAGTCTAAGAGGAAGTCAGAGACAGCTTTGCACTTCCATTTTCACATATTAACAGTGTGTTGATCACTGGTTTTGAATGAAAACACATATTTTACCAACTAGAGCTTTTATCTAAGACACCATTTTTGGTAGCACTTTAAGACTCTTTAAGAAAGCATATCAGCAGGTGAAACATCTTTTGAGTTCTGCATCACAGAATACTCAAAGATTCACGCTCACTTCAGAAGTCAGCTAATTACAGTCAACAAAGAACATCACAGAGAAACAGTTTCCACTAGTTTTTCTTCCACATATGGCTGAGAATGTAATTTTGTATCAGAGAAACTTTCTTTCACTTACTATGTAGCACTGTAATTATGCAAAACTTCTCCAGTTGAAGAAGCAGTCCGCAGCCTCACTTCCTGACCGAAGTACCTATTCAGTGAATTGTGCTATTTCTATACAACCAGCAAGCTCTTACAATCAGATTTTAAATAGTGACAAATAGCTCTCTCAGTTAAGATAAACAGAATGAATTAAAGTTTACTTTCATTGTGCCAAAGATCAAACACACATCAGGTTAAAAAAAATAAAAGCCATGGGCAACACTTATAACCAGCCTCTACCCCCACAGCTATTGTAGAAAACTCTTCTGGAACTCCACAACATTGGTCCCAAATGGAGACAAAAACTACCTCTGTCATGTCTCCTATGCTCCTGTGAGAATTCTTGCACATCAGATGGCCAGTATGCACACCTGCAATGATGGAGTGACTGCTGCCAAAAATTCAAGAAAATAACAAACTCCTTAACAGCACTGTAATATTAAGAAGCAGGCATTCTTTATTCAGCCAGATGCACAAGGCAGTAGCTCCTCCTACACTCTTGCATGCTGAGTATAGGAAAGTTTCTGGTTATACACTGTATTTTACATATATATTCATTGATTGTCCCAGAATAAAAATACACATGATAATAAGTTACCCATTATCATTTAAGTATTTTCCCTCTCCTTTATGCATGTATTTTTCTGTCCTGGGGGTCTCTCTGGTAGTCCATTGTGGTCAGGGACACCAATGCTACAGCTGACGTAGTCAACCTGGCAGAGCACCGGGAGAACTTCCAGTTCTCCTTCTTACACAATGGGCATTGTGCAGTTCCACAGGCCAAAGGCTGTGGGAGAACAACCATTGTGTTAGCTCACCAGGTGTAGACAATTTATCACCCAGTAACATGACAACATCAGCAGACAAAGGAAGGGCTACAGATGGCATTTATCGGCTTCTGTAAAGTCTTTTGACACAGTCCTCCACAACATCCTTCTCTCTAAATTGGAGAAATGGATTTGATGGGTGGACTCATTGCTGGTGGATATGAGAATAGTTGGACAGTAGCATCCAGAGGCTAGGGATTAATGGCTCAGAGTCCCAAAAGAACATCAATGACAAATGGTGTCCCTCAGGATCCGTACTGGGATCATTTAGTTATTTAGTATCTTCATTAATGACACAGACAAAGGGATTGACTGCTCTCTGACCAAGTTTGCAGATGACACCAAGCTGAGCGGTGCACCTGACACACCTGAAGAACAGGATGCCATCCAGGGGAACTTGGACAAACTCAAGAAGTGGGTTCATGGGAATCTCAAGCGGCTTACCAAGACCAAGTGCAAGGTGCTGCACCTGTGTCAGGGCAAGCCCCAGCACCAACACAGGCTGGGAATGAACAGATCAGAGCAGCCCTGCCAAGAAGGACTTGAGGGTGCAGGTGGAGGAGAGGATGGACATGACCCAGTCATGGGCACTCACAGTCCAGAAAGTCAAACATGTCCCGGGCTGCATCCAAAGAAGTGTGGGCAGCAAAGCCAGAGAGGGGATTCTGCCCCTCTTCTCTGCTCTGCTGAGACCCCACCTGCAGGGCTGCATCCAGCTCAGGAAGGACATGGACCTGTTGAGGCACACAAAGAGGACGCCCAAGACGTTGATGAGAGGGATAGAGCACCTTTCCTGAGGTGAACTGGTGCAAGGCTGAGGGAATTGGGTTTGTTCACCCTGGAGAAGAGAAGCTTCAGGGTGACCCAACTGTGGCCCTCCAGCACCTGAAGGGAGTCTACAAGAAAGATGGAGAGACTCTTTACAATAGCATGTAGTGACAAAACAATAAAGAATGGTTTTAAACAGAAGAAGAGAAGGTTTAGATTAGATATCAGAAAAATCCTTTACTGTGAGAGTGGTGAGGCACTGGAACCGGTTGCCCAGAGAAGCTATGGACAACACATTCCTTGCAGCTGGCTCAAGACCAAGGTGCATGGGGCTCTGTGCAATCTCATCCTGTGGAAGGTGTCCCTGTCCAGAGCAGAGGGTTGGAATTCAATGACCTTTGAGGTCTGACCAACCCTGGCCATTCCATAATTACAAGATCTAATAACTGTATTGACATGGCATAGCTTGCATATATCACACCGCGGCTGGTTCTTTTTTCAGTCTGAATCACACAATTTCAGAGATCTAGAAAATAAACAACAAAACCCAAAACCATATTACTGGACTAAAAAAAACAGACATGAAACTCACCTTCTATCTTCTGTGATAGAGTAGTTGACTGGAGAGGATGAACTCATGATGGCCAATAGACAGCTTTTCAAGCTGCATAAACCATAAACTCTGGAGAATGAATTGTTGACTGTATATACGTTTACTTGACAAGCTTCCAAGATGATTCTTCCATATCATAAAAACATTACAATCTGTAACAGAGACATGCTTCAATTTATTTGCCAACATAATGAAAGAATCATTTGTTAATACTCACAAGTAGTTAGAAAACAGTGTTACTACTATGTCATGTGAACAGCTATCAACCATAATTTTACAGTTTTAGACATTTATGAGAATTGTACTTCTAATCCTCGAAGCTTAAATACTGTAGATCAATATATACATATATAGTAACATAGCAGAGTATCTCCTGCCAAGGTTTTCAGAATATCAGTAAAAAATATTTTGTTCCTACACACTGATCCTCTATCATGTAATAATATTACAAACTCCATTTCTCTTCAAAACAATTCTATTGAAGATAAAAGTGTATACCATGATTGAATGTACTAGTGTGCTGTCTGATAACAGCCTTTAACATAGCAAGTCTTCCAAGTGTTTTACGAACCTGGAATTTTCTATTTGAACATATTTTTATTGTATTAGATAAATTAGCAATAGTTAGGACTATACAGAAGGAATTCTAAATTGAACTGTAACTCCACTCAACTTTAGAAAAAATCATTAATTTAGTTTCAAAATAAAAAAGAAACCAATATAGACAACATATTTATAACATATATTTATAACGCAATGGATGAAAAAAATTCCATTGCTCACGTCAACTTGCACAGCAAACTCATTAAAGACCTCTTTTCATCAATTAAAGCAAGGTAACATGAAATATAAGCTGTATTCAACAGTCAATACTGATGAGCCATTAAGGTTTGTTTTTGAACATGATAGCAGATGGACATCCATATTAAAGTCCAAAACAGGAAACTCACCGGGACTCCATTTTTACTATCCCTGGTTTGCAGTCACTTGTCCACAGAATCATAGAATAAGCCGAGTTGGAAGGCGTCCATTAGAACTATCAAGTCCCAACTCCTGGCCCTGCACAGGACACCCCAAAAGTCACACCCTGTGCCTGAAAGCATTGTCCCAGTGCTCCTTGAACTCTGCCAGGCTGGCGCTGTGACCACTTCCCTGGGTGTCTGCTCCAGGGTCTAACCACATTCACCTAAGGGTGAAGGACCTTTTCTGAATATCCAGCCTAAACCCCCCTGACTCAGTTTCAGGCCATTCTCTCTGTCCTGTCACTGGTCACCAGAGATTAAAAATCAGTGCCCGTCCCTTCCCGTCCCTTCTCTTGTGAGGAAGTCGTAGCTGCAATGAGATCTCCCCTCAGCGTCCTGCAGGCTGAACAGACCAAGTGACCTCGGCCATCCCTCACAATGTTTTCCCCAACCTTGCAGCCCTCCTTTCAATGCTCTCCAATACTTTAATGTATATTTTATATTGTGGTGTCCAATGGCAGCAGTTGCTGTAATATATTAACATAAACTGATTTTAGTAATTCCAGTGGCTGCACTAGAAATATGGAGAAGAAAAAAATGCATTTCTGCTTCAATCCATAATTTTAACAGAAAATGCGGCAAAAATAACTTACTTCTAACAACTCTGAGTTTTCGGTTTGGGTTTTTTCTTTGTTTGTTTTGTTTTTACGGCAAAGCAGTATGTTCATATAGAATAGCTACATGTATCCTTTGTGATTTGTAACATCTACACACCGGAATTCACCTTGGTACATGTGTTCATAAAACTCAAAACACAACAGTTGCCATCCAACTCACACTCCTAGAGAAAACAGCATAGCTTATTTTTCTCACCTCAAATGAGAAAATAGTTGAAAACCTCATTTTCAAAGTATAGCCTGTAGTATAATTTCTAGGCACATGTTAAGTTCCATTATTTGTGACTTGCATACTGAAAACTTTATGTGAGAGAAGAAAATCTTGACAAAGTACTTGCAGTACTCAACAAAGATGTATTGCTTCGATAAAAAAGAAAATGAGGTATCCTGGTATCAAGAAAAATGAGGTATCCTCTATCAATTGTTCCAAATTTTCACCGTCAGACATAGCTCTGAACACTAAGAAACTAGTTTTTTATACCACGCTTTCCTTAATATTTATTGCCAAAAACATATATGTGGCTTTATACCGAAATTTGAAAAGTAGAAATTGAAAAAAAAAAGCTGCAATTAAATAGATGCAGCAGAAAAAAAATCTGTCTCAAAATATAAGCAAAATCTCCTCTGACACACTCATACCACCCTGAATTTCAGAACTTTCTGAAATTACTTTTAAGTATTTTAATTACTTTGGGGGGGAGGGAAACAGGGAATATCTAATGACTGTTTTCTGGGAATACTAATGATCTTGAATATACAACATCTCTCCGGTAAGACGCACATCCATTGTTTACTACCACACAAATGGATACACTCCAAAAGCATGCTATTTCAATGAGGAGAAAAAAATTTAAAGAGACATGGAGTGGCTCGTCAAAGCCCCACAATAAAACAAAATAGTTAGGAAGTTTTTGATTGAGGAGGTAATACATTCGATGGATGTTACCTACAAAGTTTGTGGCATATTCTCCTCAAGAACTTTTGAATATGCCTTACTAGCTTTATGAAGGCCATTGATTTAGACTGGATGCGGGGAAGAATTTTTTTATTGCGAGGGTGTTGAGGCACTGGAACAGGTTGCCCAGAGAAGCCGTGGATGCCCATCCCTGGAAGTGTTCCAACACCTAGCTGGATGGGGTTCTAAGCAACCTGGTTTAGTGGAAGGTCCCCGGCCCACGGCAAAGGAACGGAACTAGAGGATCTCTAAGGTTCCCTCAGCAAACTGAATCTAACCAAGATGTACTAATTTGAAACACACCAAGCTAGACGGAACTACCACATCCGTGCTGCAACTCTAAGAGCTCACCAGTTTCGGCTGAACGAACCACTAGCTTTCCACTAACGCGGGCTGAAAAATTTTCAGCAAGCTAAAAACCAAAGTAGAGGCATCCCTTCGCACCGCTGGCCCCGGAGCGGCGCTGGCTGCGCGCACGCCGTAACGGCGGCTTTGGCGCTTTACCTGGCAGGAAGGGCTGAGGGAACAAGATCAGAACAGAGCTCCAGCAGCAGCACCCCGGGGCCGCTCCCGGCAGACCGGAA
>NW_005054323.1:5626809-5629115 GCF_000277835.1 Geospiza fortis
TCCGCGCTCCGAAAGCAGAGCGTGCGATCGGGAATGGGAATGAGCGCCGGACGTGAGAGCCAGGCTGAGGGGTGCATGGCCTCGGATTCGGGGCAGCACACTGTTCCCTCGTATTATCAAGAGAAACCAACAGGCAAATGGTTTCGAGAGACCCTGGGACAAATGTCTCACCAGGGAGGATGGGGGAGACGGGTAACGAGGTTGGCATTGCCCTTCTGGTTGCCTCACTGCACAAAGGGAAAGGTTTCTTTGAAACAGCTCCACTGAGAATTTCAAGACCCAGGTGTAAACATATATGATGTCAAATAGCAGCAGCATAAGCGAGAAAAGTGGACCATATCCTAGAAAAGTGGACGATAGCAGTAACGTGTCAATGGTATAGCATTCAAGGTACAAATTGAAGTTTTAATAAAAATAAAAAAAGCTCTGTAATATTTTCACCCTCTGAGATAAAGACTCAAAACTTAATTTCTAGTCTCTAACTTGATTTCAATAATTGGCTTTCATTGATGTTTTTTGTGCTTCTCCATCAGGCAATTATTCTAAATGTCTAGTGACAAATGAATTAAGTTCACCCAGGTTCACAACAATAGATTTCATTATGTTGCAGTTCTTTTAATAACAGCATGGTTAGAGGTTTTTTGATCAAAAATAGAGAGTGAAAAGGATGTCCTCTCTGCTGCTGTCTGATGAGTTGTCAAGAATTAATATGAAAAATGGCCTCAGTTAATGAAAAAATACAAGTTATGTGATAATATGAAAGGAAGCAGAGACTTGACATCATATTTGAATGGTGTGATGGGTTTTGGCAATATAAGATCTTGGGAAATTCTGAACCAGTGGTAATATTAGCTTAACTGCCCAAAATGTCCTGCACACTGTTTTTTACATTGATTCACATAAATTACTTTAGACACAATACTGTTGCTGCATGCATGTAGTTAGACAAACACCTTTCCTTCCTCCCATGCTGAAAGATATATATCATATATAGAACCATATATAGAATTATTTCAGTTGGAAAAGGCATCTAAGATCAAAAAGCCCTACCATTAGCCCAGCACTGCCACGGCCACCACTAAACCATGTCCCTAAGTGTTGCATCTATATGTCTTTTAAATACCACCAGAGATGGGGACTTTTTTCCCAACTTTCTTCTCCCAGGAAGAAAGTTTTTTATCGTCTTAATATATTGACAATTTTCTATTTTTATGAGAAAGCTGATGTCAGGGATATGAGCTTTGCCACCTCCAAGAAAATTGAACAGATCTGACTTTTTTAAGCCATTAGAAAAATGCAGTTTGTTCTTGCTTATCATGGTGTAAAATTTTACAGTTAAAGTCTATAAAACAACATTTTGCCTTTAAAGAGGAGAGAGCCTAGAACAAATCACAACTTGTGGCAACTGCAGTGGATGTTTTGGGCCTGACTTGAGTTTCAGTATCAAAACTGAAAGGGTAAGATAATTATTCTCACAAGGACTTAGGTTTATGCTCAAGTGGCACGGAGGAGAGCTGGCAGAAAACTGACCTGTAAAACTTGTGCGTCACGCCACACACCAAAGATGAAAACTTGAGCATAAAATGGCTAGGTCTGCCCCTGCGAAACAGTGTAAGGAGTGATTTTTGGTGCCATACTATGATTTGCAGGTGGGGCCATCACATAGGACTAAACCCAGAGGGGGTTGACAGGCAAGCTAATTTTTGATGCAGAACTGGAATTAGACACAGCAGAACAAGCAGGCCATAAGAAAGAAGGTAGTGGGTTTATATGTGGTTTTGAGATCTTCACTTTGAAGAAAGGTATTTGTGGGGAGGCTGGTGACTGATGTGCTCACTAAGGAGATCAGCTGACAGAAACAGGAGAGGAGGGCACAGTGGCTTGAAATGCTAGGTGAGGAGGAAGCTTAATGTGGACTGGTAAACAAACCAGGAAAGAATAGATATGGAGAGGACAAGGAGAGTAACATAGTCTGAATTAGTAGCAATTCTAATTAGGAAACAAAACCAATCAACCAACCAATCAACCAAAAAAAATCTCCATTAAACACAGGAATTAATGGCGACTAAGTAGTAAATAAGGATTCTGTTACAGCCTTAAGAAAATCAAACAACCATGAGTTGTTGTATGCTGGGGGAAGTCAGGACATCAAGCAAGTAAGTAGCTGGGGAGTACCCAGATGACACGGGCAGCTTTGGGTCCGGCAACAAGAAGGGATGAAAAGCCCGGCAAGAGAACCACTCTGCAGCAGAGCTCGTGGGGCGTGAGACACACAAAGGGCCCCGCGGGGACAGCCGCACTCGCCC
>NW_005054323.1:5629985-5685182 GCF_000277835.1 Geospiza fortis
GCGCGCCCCAGCCAGGGGCCGCCCGCCCTTGCTGACGTGCCTTCTTGTGTTGCCCTTCTCTGCTATCTCCCGCCCTGGTGTGTTTATCCCGGCAGCGAGTGGCACCTCGTGCGGCTGGCAGTGCCTCGGTGGTTGCTGAAGGCGCCGAGCCTTTCCTTCTCTGAGCCCGGCTCGCCTGGCGGCAACAGGGCGTCACGTCGGTGAGAAAACATGAGCCGAGATTTCAAACCCGGAGACTTGATCTTCGCCAAGATGAAAGGTTACCCCCATTGGCCGGCCCGGGTAAGGCTCGCCTTCCTCCCCCTGCCTCGTTCTCTGCGGGGTGCGCTCACACACCTGTGCTGAGCAGCACCTTCTGCCTCACCTCCTGTGAGGGAGGACACGGCTGGGCTCCCGGCGGTAGAAGCGGCTTTGCAGTCACATTGCAGATCCGTACCGTAAAAAGTAGCCCTCTCAAGTAGTCATTAGTTGTCCTAATTTGTGTAACGCGGCTTTACGGAATGAAGACTGCTGTATGGTAGGTAGCCTGACACTGGAGCATGTGCAGGCCCCTGGAGCTGTTCAATAATGGTGTCTCCAAATAACTGTTCTTGGCAAAAGAAAAACACTAATTTATGGCAAGATTATTCCTAAGTGGGCTATGTCTACTGCACCTGTTTCTGTTAAATAGGCTAAGTGTATGTGGTAACTTGTCTGGTCCTTTTTATGTTCTCTGTGCTCCAGTGGAAAAGGCATGCAAAGTTCTGGGACTGCTGTAGGTCATTTGTTGGATGTGGGAATGGAGCTAAAAAGGTATTTATGCTGACTTGAAAATTGGGGTTCTTTTAAAGTTTATTACCCTTTTGGTAGTACTTCACATTTGGGCTTCCACAAGTTATCAGGTCAGCATAAGGGTAGGAAGTCTTTCTGTTGCTTTTCCTTAAGGATGGGCAGTATGTGGATGAAATTGAATTGTGCCTTTTACCTGTAAAGCATTGTAATTTCTCCTTTTAAGAGAAGTGGTCATGTGAAAAGTATCTCTGTAAACTGAAAGTAATGTAATTTTCTGTTGTTGCTTATATTGGTTTTGATTCTGCTATATTTTTTTACATACTGTTAAAAAGAGATCTAAGTTCTGTTGACAGTTGTCACAAGGGTTTTGGGGTGAAGGAAGAGACGAGATGGGCTCCGTGATCAGAAGGCTTGATTTATTAAGTTATGATATAAACATCTATTATAACTATACTAAAAAGAAAAGGAGAGTATCCAGAAGCTGCTAGCTACCTAAGAAAAGTAAAGAATGAATAACAAACCAGCTCTCTCAGACTGTGTCCGAGAGATCTCAGTTCTGGATTGATCACCAACTCCAAACATCCAAACTGGGCCAATCCAGGCAGACCTGTTACATTCCACAGCAGCAGATAACCTATTGTTTATGTCTGGTTGCTGAACTTCTCAGCTTCAGCGGGAAAATCCTAAGAGAGGATTTTTCATAAAAGAAATGTCTGTGACAAAGTTCCTGCTTTACTTTTCTGTAGCTTTTTTTATTCACATATTAATGCTTAATTTTTTACATATTTCCCCCTAAACTGTTCTCATCTCTTACTTTATTTGAACTATAATAGGTTGTGTTTTTCCTAGGTGGATGAAGTTCCTGATGGAGCAGTAAAACCACCTATGAATAAAATGCCTATTTTCTTTTTTGGCACCCATGAGACGTAAGTCCTTTATATTTCAGGGTTGTATTTTTTCATTTTGAAATGCTGTGACAAAATCTTATCTTCTCTGAATGTGGTGTATTTCAGGCTATTGTATTTATTAGCACATCTTCCTAAATTGATCTGTTTTGTCAACACATGATTCTGTAAAATTTACTTAAACTCTTAGAGTGACTGGTGGACCATAACCATGTATGCTTTGCTCATCAGAGGAAAAAAATTGTATCCACAATGATGTGGCTGATTGGTTTTTCTTTTTATCTGTAATGAGTTTAATTATAATCCTGTATATCGTCAAAATTCTCAGTACTATATTCTCAAAGAAAGTGGAATAGGCAAAATTTGAGAGATGGAGAGATAATCATGTAGTGGAGCTGTTTTTATTACTTGGTTTATTGTTTTTTTCCTGATGAGGTTTTGGGTTGTGGGTGGTCTTATGTTTATGAGATCTGGAGATAGAGATGAGGAAGTACAGCTAGTTTCATACCTATCAACCTGCAAAATTCTGATCTTTGGGTACTTTGAGCAGTGTTTTGTGGTGATACGGTATTTGCTTTGAGAGACTGTATGTCTTCCACTGCTGAATTTAATAGAAAATATCCTGGGGTTTTTGTAGTTAGCTGTTTTGGAAAATTACTGTGTTGCTTTTTAGCATGACTGGTTGGGTTACTGTAGATTTAAGGCATCATCAGATTCAGTGCTCCATTTTTTGTTTGAGCTGCCAAAAGAAACCAAAGCAGTTTAAACCTGTATTAGTGTGCTTTTAATTCTTCTGTTTTTCTTTAAAAAATGGCAGATTAAAGTTGTATGTAAAAGTTGTCCATTTCTTTCATTTTGTGGAAGGATCTTAGTTTGGGTTGAATGTAAGGAAGACAGAAGTAACTCCTCATCTAAAGGTTTAAAAACACCTCAGCAAGTTTTGAGAAGTTTTATGTCCAACTTTAGATTTAGCATAGGGCTCTTAAGAGGTGTTTGGGTTTGAAAGATTTGGTAATTGGGAGCTTAATGTGTGAGTAATTTGAAATGGTTGTTCCTCACTCTGGTATAGTTACTAAATAAAGTTTTGCTGCGATCTAGTTTTTGTTAGGCTCTAGGTTCCAGGTTACTGTATTTCAGAAATCCATGGAATACTAGAGAAATGTTTTGCCTCTGTTTTACGCACACTGCAGTGTATGTTGTTCCATGACCCAGCTGTCTCCTGGTGTTTGTTAAGCATGTTGCTTATCTTAAGATCTGTAGAGTGATAATAGGTGAAACTTTTCAAGTTCTTGGTCTCACTTACTCCTTACAGCAGATACCTGTAAATGACAATAGGAAGGAGCTGATTGGGTGACAAAGGAGACTGATGTTCCATGGCCTGTCATTTTGTTGAGGTTTTTAGCTGTAAATAGTGACTTCAGTGATCCATCAGGAATTATGTAGAGTTAACAATTTCTTGTACTTTTTTCTTGGGAATTAAAGTAAATTTGGTAAACTTGTTCTGTGCTGTGCTTCTCACAGTTAAGATTTACGCATTGTGCAAAGTTAGATACTCTATCTTCAGCATTTTAGTAGACTGTGTATGTATAGTCTGTCATACTGTAAGTAGTGGCAACTCTGAAAACTCACATAATCAGTTTATCATGCTAAAAACTCCTGTATAAAGGATGACAGGATTTCAGGCTGCATGGATGGTTACAGCAGGAAAAAGGAACCATGAGGGAAAAGGAAAGCAAGACTGGTTTGGGAATAATTCTTACTTGACTTCTAGAAATAATATTAATTGAGTTTATGAAATTACTGTAAGTCTTAACCTGTACTGTGCATTTTGTTTTCTCTTAAGTTTTGTAAAAAAACCCAACTGAATGTGTTTCTATCTAGGGACAGTAATAAAATGAATACTATTTAAAGAAACACTTTATTTGGATATGCTGTGGTAGCAGATCATGTCCATACAAATTTTGTTTGGTCACAGACAAACAGGTCACACTGAACTCTAGTTTCTGGACTGTCTGTGTTAGGGTAATCTCTTTTCATTCAATTTTTCTTGTTCCTTTTTCTTTATTGGTACATGAGGACTAAACTGCAGCAGCCTAGTTAGCTTCATGACCTTTTCACAGTAGCTGTTCTCAGGTGTTTTTCAATGCCTGACAATATGGACAAAGGCTTAGAGACTGGAAAAATGCTTACTTTTAGAGAATAGGGAAGAAGAGAGGCGATGTTTTTCCTACTTTTGTCTCTCCCAGTTGCTCTGTCTGCCTACTCATCTTTTTGGTCTGGGTAAATAAGCTTGGCAGGTGCACATTTCACACACTGGCTGAACCCTCTCTAACTGTCGCTTGCCAGGAGGTGGGTGATTTGCCGTCTAAGCTGACAATGGCTTACTTAACACTTTGTGCACATAGATGAGTGTTTACAGCTGGAGTAGAAAATGCTTAAGCTTTCAATGAGGTTCTATGTTTTTTCGTTTTTCTCTCCTTTTATTGGGGGTGTAAGTCTGAGGTAGCTGCTTTTTTTTAAGGATAATGAAGGAAGTAGTGCTGTGGAGCTTAGAAGTATCTGTTTAAATTTACCATGAGCTGGTACTTCAGAAAGCAAGTGTCTGCAACTTTCAAATAGTTGGATGTAGTATAATTGCAATAACACAATGTCTAGGCATGGATTGAAACTGAGAATGTACTACCAAAGAGTACATTTTTCTTTTAGCAGCAGGTAGATTGGTACAGTGAAATCCTAACTTCAAAACACCATGAAGGTAGAGCAGAAATGAAATAGTCTTTGATGCTCTTCAGCATAAACCATAATGTTGGTTCTCAGTATACCCTTCCCTCAGTAAAGAGGGAAGTCTCTATTTGTGGTGGTAGTAATGGAGACCTTGGGATGTTGCAGGCCAAAGTTTAGAAAACTAAGGACTCTAGTAGAATAGTTGTTACAGTACTAATGACTTTAATATTTAATAACACTTGGTGCTTACTTATTTGAAAAAACTAACCAATTAAAATGTAAATTTTGTTTTTTCTTTCCTTAAGGGCATTTCTGGGGCCAAAGGACATATTCCCTTATTCAGAAAATAAAGATAAATATGGCAAACCAAACAAAAGGAAGGGTTTTAATGAAGGCTTGTGGGAAATTGATAATAATCCCAAAGTCAAGTTCTCTCATCAGCAGGTAAGCTGTGCAGACTCTACAAATCTTTGTTGCTTTGGATGGGGGAGGAAGGAAAATGCAGTAACTGTTTTCCTGACACAGAGTAATGACTTACTGCTGCTGTTTAACTGCAGGTTAGACAAAATTTAAAATAAATACTGTTTGTGTTTCATGTCTGTTAACAGCAGGATAAGAGATGGGGGTTGTTTAACTGTAGATATATACATACTTACAACTATATATATATTCCTGAAATACCTTTGTAATTGTGTGACTGCTTGAAAAGTGGTGGGTTTTTTGGAGTCTCAGTCTGCCCTGTATGTTCTAAAACCAAATACCTATGTCCACAAATAGCCTTGTAAGATTCCAATACATGCTCTCCTAGTGTGCAGTGTTTTCATTCTAGCGGTTGGAAGCAATGTGATGTTTGCCTTTTAGCCCCTGTCACATGACTTAATTCAGTTTTTGTCCATCAGTAGTTCCTTGTTTCTTGCCCATTTGTAAGACTTCCAAGCTTAAACCAGAGCTATGCAATGCTACACATAAAAGGACCCAAATTTAATATGAAGGCAAATTCTCATGTTCATTTTGTCTTTGCTTGCTCTGGACATTCTGTAAGCTTTTATTTTTTTTGCTATGTACACTGAATGTATTCTGACCTTGGCTCTATTGGGTCTTCTAGACAATGCTGCAATAATAATAAAAAGAATTGCTATCTTCTGTTTTTATTTGCTGTTTTTCACAACATGCCAGGTTGCCATTGCAGCACCAATTAATTCCAGCTTCATAAGATACCCACATTACTGTGTTTCTAGTTTGAAGGAGAACATGGATAAAGCAAATGCAAATAATAATGCAAATTTGCTTCTGAATTTGTCGTTCAACTGTAAAAAGGTTTACTTTTGATAGTCTTCTACTCTGTGCTAGACATTATTAAAAGCAAGTTTTACTTGAAGTAAATCAAGCCCTCTAGCCAGCTTTTGGTTTATTTGTGGGCGGTCCTTGTTGATGCTAATAGAGTACATCTGCAAAAGGCTTCATTTAACAGCTAAGGTTTTTTTTGAGGAGTAGGATTTCTGGTTATTTTAAACAATGGAAAGAATTCATGTTTAAGTATGTAATGTCCTCATTTCCCTTAGGATAGAGGTAGTTTTCTTCTTAGTTGCTGGTGCAGTGCTATGTTTTGCATTTAGTATGAGAATGTTGTTGATGACAGTGTTTTAGTTTTCACTAAGTAGTGTTTTCCTTGGTTAAGAGTAAACACTTTTTAGCAACAACTAAAACATCTGTGAGTTTTGAGCATAGTTCTGGTACTAAATCCAAAACACAGCACTGTGCCAGCTATGAAGAAGAGAATTACCTCTATCTCAGCTGAATCTGGGTCTACTGGGGAATTTATGGGGAAGCTGGAGTTTGTTTTAAGGGTGGCAAAGTGCCTGAAATCAGCTTCTGAGGCTCTACCGTGTTTGCCAAAAAAGGATATGGTATAGACAACAAAACATTCAATTTGGTGCAGTTTAGTAAGTTGACAAACACTTTTTGTTACTCATTCTGGTAACAAGAAATAAGGACAAAAAAAAGAGTAGGAGAAACATGCTTCCCTCCAGCCACATCTACTGTAGCTTTGTTGGTCCCCAGTGTCCTCTCTGGACGTTTCAGTGTGCTCCCTGGTAAGACAGTGGTGGTATAGGAAGCAGTCAGGTGTGAAGTGGTTACTTTGTTTCCTTGTTTCTTATGCAGCAGGTGCAGTGTGGGCTCTTCCATGGCCTGCAGCCCTACCCTGATGTGTACCTTCTGTCTCCTCTCTACAAGTGCTTGGCATTAAGGGAGCTTCCATGTGGGACCATCCAGGAGCCGCTATGACAGTCGCACTCACCACCACCTGAGCTGGGGCTGACGCCCTTTGCAGCAAACAGCTCCAGTGATCCCGCTGGGTGCCCTGCTGGCTCCCTGCACACACCACACTCACACAGGCAGACAACGTTTCCTTTCTGGCTGGACCCCGAGTTTCATTTAGCAGTCTAAGACATCTGGGTCCATAAAATAATTCAATCATTATGCAACCACAGAATAACAGCTTGAGCTGGGTGCTGTCTGGGAGGGATCCTGGACAAAGGAAGCCCTGGACATTTATGCCCTCACAGGCTAAGCTTGGAAACTGTTGGGTCTTCCAGTTGAGTCCTTGGTTCCTGATGTCTCTGAGTTTCCACTCACCTGGCTGGCTACTGTGCCCTTTGTATGCAAAGTTCAAGATCTCTTACATCCAGCTCCTGCTGTTCACAGTTCAGTCTGCAATGACATGAACTACTTTCACTAAATGTACTCCTTAACTTCTCTTTGGCTTGGGCAATGGCTTATGTGTCTCTTCTTTCATTGTCCCTTCTTGACTCTGGCATCTCTTTTGCCTCAGAACCCCATGTGCCCTGTGCAGGCATGTTGTTCTGTGCATGACCATCCTTCTATCCCCTCTCCCCTTTCTCCCATTGCTATTTGGCTGAAGGCACCATCTGTTCCCAGGTGAGGTGGGATGTTGAAGTGGGTCAGTTCATCCTTTGCCAGCCAATTGTGATCAGCTCCAGGCAGTGATGGACTTGGTTCCACCCATGTCATTGGCACCTGCCCACAAGCATGAAGGATGAGCATAGTCAGTGAGGGATCTTGAAAGGGAAGGCAAATAGTTGCTTATAAAAACTGAGAGTAAAGTAACGTAGGTGCTGATGAGTAAATACACCGTTTTCCCAACAATATCTTTAAATGCAGTAAGGTATTATGGCCTGTTAATATGTTGCACTATTCAATGCATAGGTGAATGGACACATTTCTTTAGCTGTAGTCTTGGTTGTGACTGTATATTAGGATATTCATTGATCTCTATGTTTTATCTACAAACAACTTTTGGATTTTAAAGATTCTTACAGCTAAGTTACACACTTAAAAACAGCAGGGAGGACAGTTCAGGAGTCACAGCTTAAAAATTTAGGATGAGTAGGAAATTTTGTGTTCAGGCATGCAGCAGGTATGGTCAGGGGGAAGTGGGTGATCACGTGAAGGTTTCAGCAAAGTTGAACTTCTGATCTGAATACAAGATGATATTAAAGGGGCAGACTTGTCAGCTCTTAGTATAGAGGCATTCACTTGGAATTTTTATCCTCTTTTTTTGTCTTTTTGCTGGGCATATGTCCCAGTATGGTTGTGTGCCCTAAGCTGTCCGCCACCCTAACATGGAAGTGGGGAAATTCAAATAAACTGAGAGCGAGATTAAGTGACAAAAGAGGTCAAATGATGGTGATCAAAACAGTAATTCAGTTTTATTCACTGTCAAAGAAGTGAGCAAGGAAGAAAATAGAAAAGTAGGGGAAAGTGAAGGATTACAAAAAGTGAGGAGGGTAGTCACCACCAGGAATCTGTGGCATCCTGTGAAGATCCTTCTTTCCTCTGCTGATGGTCAGAGCTCTGTTGGGACACGCTGCCCACTCATTTCTATCTTGGCTGAGCACTGCTTTGTGGCACTGGCTCAGCAGTTTCACTGCAGTGGCAGAGCCAGGACAATGGCATGTTGTCCAGGGGTGACTGTATGAATTTTATCCCCATTCATCTGTTTAGCCCAGAAATAAGTTTTGCACCTTTAAAAAGTTCTGAGAGTGAAGTGGCAGGAAGTTTGCCTTAAACCAGGACACATGTGCATCGAGGTTCATCACATTCCTGGGGTACACCTCATCCCTGGCAGTGGTGCTGCCATGGATGCTCAAGGGTTCAAGGGCCGTTGCTGCGCCGCATCTTCAGCTGCAGGGTGCTCTGGCACCTGGGTGTCCTGGTTTGCACTGCTGGCAGCTTAGGCTCGAGAAACTAAGCTGCGTTTTTTATCTTAGTAAGGCCTTCTGAGAGCTGTATTTTCTGCTTCATTGCCAGAACTGGAATGTTCTAAGAGCAGTGTTGATACTTCACAGATGTTACTTGTAACTGCTAGTAAGGGAGCTGGAGGGCAGAAAGGAGATTGTAGATTGGGCTTAAACCCAAACCTACTTCCCCAGTGGAGGGATAAAAAAAGTCAGGGGAGCTCTGCCAGCTTTATTTGAAGTAGGTAGTATGTAAGAAGGAGAAAGCTATGCACAATGTAATGGAAGAAAAAAGTGTAATTCAGGCATTATCCCCTCTGTAACTATGGTTTTAAGTGTTAATTCATTAATTATGTCACTGTAATCCTTTTTCTGCTTACATTTTCAGGAACAAGTAGTTGAACCACTAAGGATTTATAGCATATTTAAAAATGCATTTCTTTATAGTAGCATCAAAAGTTTTATTTGATCAAAACAATTTTTTTTATCTCTTAAGATCTGTTTTATTATGCATAAGAAAATACACTGCAGTATAGTAATGTGAAAACGAGTTATTACAGCATTAGAGTTTGAAAGTTTATTAAATAAATTCCAGATTAAATTGAAAACAGTGGAAATTAATGAAATACGATGTATTTAATATTCTTGTCCATCTAGTAAGGGGTTCTGTGATGTGATGCTTTCTTAAGTAGTGTGTGTAGGAGAATATACCTCAGGTGAGGAGGGGATTTAGAGCTCATTTTCGATTTTTTTTTTTTAATTGAAGCCCCATCCAGCCATTAACACTCCTATCAGTGAAACTGTTGAAGAAAGCAGTCAGGAGCCTGCTGAGGGAAGTGAAGAAAAAGCAGGAGCCAAAAGAAAAAAGTGTTCTGTCCCAAAAGTAAGTGATTGAATTTCTGCTTTGTTCTGCCTGAAATATTTTCAAGTCAAAACTGTATTGCCAAGCCTTTACTTAAATACTTTAAACTAACAGCTGTTTAATGTTGTAACTTGCCTGTATTTGCTTCTCTTCAGATATACTTACAGTAATACTTTTGTCCTTCTGTTTTCCTTTTACAGCGCTCTATATGTTTTTTGAAAATTAGTTTCTTTACCAGCCTGTATTTCTATATCATAATATAAACTAAATTCATACAGTACTTCCTAGGCAGAAATTGGAAAACTATAATTATGATCAAGAACTGGGTTAACTTTTCCCCTTCTGTTTTTAAAGACTTTTATATTACAGACAGGTATGACTCACTTTCAGTTGTGATCATTTATATTGAAAAGTAGAACTGAGCATTAGAGTCTGTCATGGGTGAAAGGGTACTTAAGTGTGTTTGCCAGAAAAGGTTTATAAGAATCAGCTTTAATTAGACCATACCATTAATGAACTACTTAGGATATAGAGAATCTCATAGCTGTATCAATTCAGCTCTTAAGCCAGGAATAAGTATGCAGTAGTTTACACACAGTTTAGCTTCTTTGCTATGTAAAGGTGTGCATACCTTAGTAACCTTCCAAAATGAAATTCATTTCAGTCTGAAACATCTTTGTTTCAATTTGCTGGGGCAACACATAGTTTATACTGTAAAAGGTAAAGCTTCCTAGCTTACTGTACATTAAATGATGTGGTAGTATAGTGCTTTGAACTTTTCTCTATTCTTGAATGTTTTGTTCATATGGGGATATTTCTCATATGGCATGGGAGAGATACTGTGTGTTGTCAACTCTTCTCCGTGGTTTGAGGAATAGAATTCAAAAAGGACAAAAATTGTCATGCAGGTGGAATTGACATTTATGGTATCTCATTTATTTGTAACTCATTTCTGGAAATTACTACTCAACATGATGAGCAGCGCCCTTTAATTAAATGTCGGACTATTTTGAATAGACTTGCCTTTATTCTTGACCTTTGTTTCCATTTGGATTATTTGCCAAGGTTTAATGTAGTTTTTCAGTAGGTGTTGCTGGCTGTCCTTCAGTAGTGGTTCACAATTGCAGCTGCAGAATTTGCAATGTGTCAGATACTTAGCAAATAGGATTAGTGTCCAGTAGCTGTAATAGCTTTGTTATTCAAGAGTAAAAAAATTCCTTGATTGGAGGGAAAAAAAAAATTAGTCTACTGGTAGTATGCTGATACATGATGTTGAGAATGGTTTTGGTGAGTTGGAGCCTGCAGAATTATTGATGGATTATTTCTCCTGACTTCTTACTGCCTAGAGTTCCTTATTTTAGTACTTGCAAGTATGGAATGTGAGGATGATTTGGGTTCTATTTGCTGTACCTTAGCAGTGCTATGAAACACATAATTTCCTGACAGTGTTAGCAAACCAGTGTTGCGCTTGCCTATGCATGCTGCCTATAAAAGCATTTGTTCTTAGCATTTGCTACTGTGAGGGGAAGCTTTTAAACTGGGCCGATTGGTTAATCAGTTTGCTTCACTCTGAATATATGCCTCAAGCAGCATGTGCTAGTGGGGATGCCAGTGACTTAAGCTTCATGTTTCTCATCAAAAGTGGTTCTAGGTTGTTCAGTGCTGCCACAGTGTAAGAGAAACAGCAAGTCATAGAGCCATTTAAACATAAAGGTGGAATGGAAGATCCTGACTAGGTCCTTTTGTAGAGATTTGCCTAATTAATCATCTTAAGGCAAAATACAGAGCAAATTTCTTTTTTTTTTATACACTATATGTGGTAATGTAGCTATAACATTCCATTAATTAGCCCTTGTACTATGGCTTTCTTTGGTTTTAGTGAACCAATAGTTCTTCCGTCTTAAAATTGTACTTTGTAAAAAGACTCAGTGATGTTACATGTCTTCATGTAATTAGAAATACTGTGTAATAGTTGCTTTGTTTGGTGTTGAAATTTTAAAAGCTAGCTACTTAAAAATGTAATTTTAAAAGTTCTTGAAAGTGGGACAAACCAATATTATTCAAATTGAGAGAACTGATAATCTAAAAGATATGCAGATATATAGGCTGCAAGGAAATGTTAATTATTTTCAAGCAAATAATTACAAATGCTTGATTTTTCAAGTTCTAACTGCTTTCCCAAAACCAAAACTAGAATTTTAAAGGTTTAAAAAACTGCAACAAAGTAAGAAAAAGTGCATAAATTACAATCTCACAAATTAGAAAACAATTTACTTGTGGTTTGTTTACAATTTGGCCTGGTTGCAGCTAGGATAGGGTTTGTTTTCTTCTTAGTAGCTGGTGCAGTGCTATGTTTAGCATTTAGTATGAGAAAAATGTTGATAACACACTGATGTTTTAGCTTTTGCCAAGTAGTTTTTGCCCTAAACCAAGAACTTTTCAGTTTCCCATGCTCTGTCAGTGGGCAGGTGCACAAGAACCTGTGAGGAAGCACAGCCACAACAGATATCCTTAACTGGCTGAAGGGTTATTCTCACAGAAATCACAGAACGGGTCAGGCTGGAAGGAACCTAGTCTAGCTCACCTTTCTGCTCAAGCAGAGTCATCCCAGAGGACATTGGACAGGATTGTGTCTGGATTGTTCTTGAATATCTCCAGGGAGGAAGTCTCTACAACCTCTCAGAGCAGTCTTTTGCTTGGTCATTGCACAGTAAAGAAGTTCTTCCTCATGTTGAGGTGGAACTTCTGTGCATCAGTTTGTGCCCATTGCCTTTTATGCTGTTTCTTGGTACTGCCAAGCAGAGCCTGGATCCATCCTCTTGGCACCCTCTCTCCAGACACTTCTGCACATTGATGAGGTCCCCTCTCAGTCATCTCTTTTTGAGGCTGAGCAAGCCCAGCTCCCTTGACCCTTCCTCATAAGAGGAAGTAGTACAGTATGATTAGACTTTTAACGGGCACCTAAGAAATGAGTGTACCTATGGATTTATACTACTTTAGGGAAAAGCAGCCTGATGGCAATTAGCATGTTCTCTTTTCACTATAAAATACTTTGTAATGCATTTTTTATCCTCTGTTGACTTGCTTTGCAGTTATCCCCTAAAGAGGATAATAACTTGCCTACAGAAGCTGAAGCAGAAGAAAAGGAGATGAATACTTCAAAGGAAGATGATCTACCTTCTGACAAAACCAGTAAAGAAGTACGTGGGAGCTTTTTTCTGTGCCGCAGAGAACATCCTAATATTATGTTTATTGCTGCAGATCTATTACTGAGTATTAAGACACTACAATTATTACTATTGTGGCAGTTTCAGGAGATGTTTAATTATGTAAAACTTTCTGTGTGTTCACATTTATACCTCTCACTGAAGATCCCAGAAATTGAAGTTTTCATTGGAGAGGAAACTTCTAGTCTGATTTGTCTTTAAGTTCAGTTAAAACAGTTGGAAGACTGTGTATTTTATCACTTACCACTTACACTTACTATATTGCAAATGAACCTCTTTTAAAGACTAGCTGAAGAGCCCAGACAGACTAAAACATTGCTATTTAGAACAGAATATTATTTAGTACTTGTTATTTTTTTATCTCTCAGGAATAAGTCCTAGGTATCAGATAATCACAGAATCATAGAATGGTTTGGGCTGGAACAGACCTTAAAAATTACCTAGTTCCAACCCCCTTCTCATTGACAGATATATCTTTTCCTGGACCAGGTTGCTCAAAGGCCCATCCAGCTGTGCCTTGAGCACTGCCAGGGATGGGGCAGACACAACTTCTGCAGGCAACTTGTTCCAGTGCCTCACCACCTTCACAGTAAAGAATTTCTTCCTAATGTCTAATAATTTTACATTTTAATAATTTAAAAGCATGCAGTCTCTTCGTGTACATTACAAGATTCTTGTCTAAATTGTTTGCCAGAGGCTTCAGTTATGTAAAAAAGTAGAATAAATGAAATTTATCAGTTTTATTAAGATTCTTAGGCACATTTTTAATATTCACAGGATGTGGTGAAAACAAATGATGCTTCTATTCCTAAAGTTGCTAGAAGAGGAAGAAAAAGAAAGGTAACAATATGTTTAATTACTTCACATTACTGGAATTTTTTTGATGTAATAATACTGGATGCTATTTCCTTTAATGACAGATTATGCATAAATTTAAGTGTTCGACACTCTACTCCCTCCCTCTTTTCAAGTGTCTGAAAGATTTGCAGAAGTGAAAGTTTTCCCAGAGTGTTTTACAAATATTTATTATTTTTTAACTTAATGTGGAATATGGAGTCCCTGTCTTTCCCAAAAAACTCATTACAAATAAGAAAAGGTAATACATAAAACGTTGCTAAACTGCTAATAAAATAGCCTCCACTGAACCTCTGAAAAACTTCTTTTAACATCTTCATCACATTCAACTAACACCTGAAATACAAATACCTTTTTCACAAATTGTGATATCTGTGGTCTCTACAACCTGGGAGAATACAGAGTTACTTTTGAAAAAGGCAGTTCCAGCTGCTTGCTCAGCATACACTAGCCTTAATGTTCTTGTGGTCACACAGCCAGCCAGATCTGGCCACTGACCCAACTAAAAACTAGAATTAAGTAGGGCAGATCTTAGTTTTGTGTTTTAAACCTTACCTTCCAAAGTTACAGCTGACAGCAGGGTTGGGGGGATGAGTATGAAGTAGTTATGACCTTGGTATGTTTGTCACAGAAAAGTAGCATGCTGTATCTATACTCTAGTTGTCCTTTATCCTGGACACTAAGCTCTTGACTATTTTCTCCATTCGGGATTGGAGAGGGCAAGATCAGTAATACCTAAGTGTAACCTGTCACTAAGTTGAGATACTTTGTTGTGTATACAAGCAATCACATAATAACATATTTCCAGAAGTTTAAAGGTTTTTGTTTGAGAAAGGAATTGAGATATTGGTGCCATGCGTTTTTTCACTGGTGAAATTCATTCTTTAAATTAGTCTGAAAAACAAGCTGAAGCTGAGGAAGCGGCAACAGGGGCAGCAACAACTACTGGGCCAGTGTCTCCAAAAGTAAGCCCCAAAAGAGGAAGACCAGCAGGTAACTTTGGAAGAATGATTGAATTTTTTTCACCACAGAAGTATTGTAGTAGAACTAGTCAAGGAGTTACCCCCTTCCTCTGAAGTACTACAGAGTATTTTTGAATGCTTAAGGCAGATTTTACTAATAGATTGCAGTGAGAAAACATCTCATATTGATGAGTTCAGGACATAAATGTATTTAAATTGATAGTGTTAACATTTAGTCTTCTAAATTAAAGACTGATTTATGAGTATTACCTTTTAGAATAGGTCAGTCTTCTTTGCAGAATACTATTTAATTGTAGATATATAATAGGAGCTCTCTGGCAGGTTTGCTGCATAAAGGTTTGTATTCATTAAAGGTCTATAAAATACTACAATAGAGTTAGAAGATCCATAAAACACAAAGATGAGAACTGGGGGGACAAGGAGCCTGTAGGTGAAGTTCAAAGGACAAGAAAAATGAAACAAGAGCTGAAGAGACTTGTTCAAAAGGATATTTGTGTGTTGATTTATAGGCAAATAAAAAGAAAATATAACTGATTTTTGGGAATATTTTGTTAGAATAATTTGTTTCTTTCAAATTAGCAATGATCTATTGTAAATTTAATGGTAAGCTTGCAGATATTCTTGATCACTAATTACTGCTTTGGAAGACAGTTCTTGCAGCAGTTAAGTACATTGTATGAGCATCTAGTCAGGGAAACAAATAATTTATAGTCCTTTCTAGCTGCTGACAATATAAAAACAATGGAACCACAATTAAATAGACTTTAAGTACTTTTGCCATGGAAGCTGTGAGGAAATTAAGTATAAATTCATCCCCCTCTGCCATTTCATTACATGCACTAAATATGCATTTTTAATATTTGTGGTTTTTTCTTTACAATTTTTTGCTGGTTTTGATTTAACTACTGTCAGTAAGAGCAGGAAAGCATCTATAAGATATGTTTTTGCCTCCTATATGAAAAACCTTTTTGGAAAATATATTATGCAGCCTTTTCTGTTGTTGATAGGATGTTTAGAAGTACTCTGTGCTAAGATCAACTAGAGTTTAAACACTGAATATTAGGTTTCCTGGTGACAACATAGTCACTGTGGTACTGGACAAGCATTTGAGGTACATAAGTGCCAAGAAGGAAGGCTTACTCCTATCAATATGGTGAATCTGAGGAAGTGTAGAGATTTGATCTGCACTGTAGTGTGGTGGTAGAACTTCTTGACAGTGATTTGTTAGCCTGAAAAGTGATGGAAACCCAAGATATGGGTAAAACTCTAGTGGATAACAGACTATAAATGTAGACCTAAGTGACTACTTTTCATTCTCTAATGTCAGGTTTCTCATTATCTAATTTAATATCCATCTTAGTTATGCAACATGTGAAACAAATGTTTCACATTTGCAACTGCATCGATGGCAAAAAGCACAAGAATTAGTAGCCAGAGCCTGTGGCTAGAAGCCATCAAAGTTTTTTTAATTCACCAGTCAGCTAAAAAAACTTCCAACACTTTAACTTATAGAGAGATCTTGATTAAGTTTGGTACTCAATTAATTTGAATTTTGTACAGTAATGAAGGGTGTATATTTTGATTTAAGCAGGGCTTGTGTCTGTTGAGTAAGTATCTTGAGACAGACAAGGAGCAGATGGTGGCTATGGACTAACCTGTTATTTCTATATAACTCCTAGCTTCTGAAGTAAAAGTTCCAAAACCAAGAGGGAGACCCAAGCTGGTGAAGCCATCTTCTCTTTCGGAGGGTGACTTGTAAGTTGTGTGCTGCTCCTTGTGTTGAGACTTGTAAATTATTACTCCTTACAGGGTTTTGCCCTGTTAGTGTTCAATATAAGTTACTATTTGTGTAGACATTGTTATAATACAGAGTCATTCAAGGAAGGACATTTATGAAACACGAGAGAGAAGATCTTAATCTTCCTAAATTGTCCAATCTGTACAAAATTCCTTATATGATTGCATACTGAATGAAGAGGAAAGGTCTTTATTTAAAAAAAATACAAAATCATACAACAATAAAATCGTGTTTTTCTTTTTGTACATTTTTGTTTCAGAAATCTCTTCTGATGAAATTGCAGCACTGTTAGTTATCAGAATTTTGGTTTTGCTGTCTTCAGTTCTTATATCGAGTCTAGTGCTTCTAGTAACTCAAGGAAAAGTTGAACATAGGTTTAGTTTTCTATAAATTGGCAGATACATGGTTTTGGAATAGGAACAACTTAAATAAGTATACTTTATAAACCTAGTTTACAGTGTATGCACTTGGGTCCTACAGACCTATCTGTGTGTGGGGAGTCCATGGAGAATTAACTTCTTGGGTGAGGATCTATGCACTTCTGTTCATGTTACCTTCATTAGGCCCTCCATACTGATATTTATTTGCTCGGGGCTCTTTCCCCCCACAGGTGGTGGCTTTTAATTTTTAGAGAAAGAGTATTTTTGAAGCGTCGTTAAGTGAATTAACTTCATCATTTTACTATTCTGTGGTTAAAAAGACCCAGCTTCCTTAGTTAGAATGTTGTTCTTTGAAGTTACTGTAGATAACAGATGTGATGCCTAAATACTATTTTTGTTTTAGTGTTAATGAAGAGGAGAAGACAAAGAAAAAAGGAACAGAAGAAAAACCCAAGAAGCAAGGAAAAAAAGATGAGGAAAGTCAGAAGGAAGAGGAGAAATCAAAGAAGGAATTTGATAAAAAAGAAGGAAAGAAAGAAGCTGAACCAAAAAGGAAAAATGTTGCAAAAGTGGGTTCTGCATCAGCTTCTGATTCTGAAGATGAAGGAGAAGAACAAGAAGGGGACAGGGTATAATTTTGCTTTCCTGATGGATTTATTATAGAGGAAAGTAGTATCACTGGAGATCTTTCTCCAAGTTAATGCTAAATCTTAATGACAGTAGGAGTCTGGCATGGCTGGTGTACAGATATATAGAATAAAATTTTCAGAAGTATATTTTTCTCAAATAATTCTTTCAGGAATTCTTGGAGTATTTTCTAAGAAAAGCATCTTTTCTAAGATGTATTTTTAACAAAAGATTTACATGTCAAGAGGCTTATGGGGGTTTTTTTGATTTTATATTCCCTGGAAGACAGATGTTGTTTTCCTTGGGTGCATCTGGAGACCATGTGGCTTGAAATCACATTTTTAAAAGGTACAAAACTGTTTCTAGCCAACCATTTGCAATGTCTTTATTTTTCTGGTGCTTAGTACTGCCCTTAGCATTGCCCTCTGGTGCTTAGTTTTGAAAAGAAAAAAAGGAGAAAGGACTAATGAAATTGTGTTTAGTTTCAGGGAGGGCCAGTGTTTGTCAGGCTGGTTCATGGAGCAGTTATTTCAAAGATACTTAGTTTCATCTGCTTACAGAAACAATAATAGTGTTACATTTCTTTCCAATCGTAAAAAACAGAAGAAAAAAGGGGGAAGAAGCTTTCCAGCAGCTCACAGAAGAAACACTGTAAGAAGCCAACATGAGAGAGAAGTAACAGAAAGAAAGCGTAAACAAGAGGAGCAGACAGAATCTGAATCGTGAGTCTATTTTTACATGTGATGCCTGCAAGTTGTAGGAATATTTTGAATCTAACAGGAGGTGAAACTTCTGAAAAACTTCCAACCTGTTTTGCTCTATGTTCTACTGTTATCTTCCCCTGCCCTTTTTGGTTTTCTATCTTAACTTCTTTTTGAGGGGAAGGTGAAAAGCTCCTTGAACTAAAATGTGCCTTTGTGGGAAGAATGGGACATAGAAATTAAGTGAAGTCAGTCTTTCAGTGATGTAGAATCTCTAGCAGAGGACAGATGTCATCTCTTTAGAACTAACTTAAGAATATCCATGTGATAGGGGTTTGTGTGAAAAACTGTTCAGAACAGCCATATGTTTTTCTTTAAAATTTTAGAAAAAATTGGTAGGACGTCGTAGGTCCTGTTAATCCATGGTTATAGATTTTTGATTAGTTATGGAATGCATAGGTTATCAGGAAAGCATTTCCTTCTCTGTCTGACAGTTGGAGCACATGCTGTCAAGCAGAACAAGGGAAAGGTAATTACTCTAGTATTGCAAAGCCAGTCGACTGATACCAAGAACAAGCTGCATTTAGATTACTCAAATTAAACTTAAGAATAGAGAGAAGATCTCATCAGGAACTTGGACAGTAGGACAATAGGAAGAAATCTGACTCATTCACTATTCTGCAAATGGGTGAAGAAGCTGCACCACAATAGCTTGATGTTCTCATCCCCACCATTGGTGGGAGGGCAGAAGAAAGGCAAAGAACAAGGTAAAAATTTGGAGGGAAGGAAGAAAATAAAAGTCCCCTTTACCTGTAACAAAAAAACCCCTATCTTTTTCACATTCACTAATAAAAATGTAGTTTGTTTGGGTATTTCTTTTCTCATGCTCCAGCCCTTTTTCCTCTTCTTTCTGTCAGTCCTCTGGAGATCTAACATAAATACTCTACCTACTTGTGGCAAACCTAAGCATTTCTAGTTTCAGAGATACTAAATTGCCTTAGCGTCTTTTAATATATCACTACTTAACACATGCTGATTTGATTTTGGGAATCAAACTGTCATATATTGATTTAGTAATAATAATCAAATTTCTGCTTTTAAATAGCTGTCATATTTTATGCAGTGGTGGGTAGATAGAGTTTTGTTTCAGTGAGATAAAGGAGAAGTAGTGAATGAATAATGAATTTAATTACAGTTGATGACCGATACCACAAAACTCAATATTGATAAAAAGTAAAACTAGTATAGGCTGATACGTGTTTTGATTATTTTGCTCATCAGTGTAGTTTCTATTTTCTGGTAGCGACTTCATTAGTATTTATTTAGTTAAGGTGCTTTGTACACCATTCTGTACATGTGCAAAGTTTATCTGTACTGTTGAGACTGTGCTGCTAGTTGAAGCAGACAAGTTTTGTGTTCTCTATGAAAGAAACATGGAAGACATGCAGGCCTACATGTTTTATGTATGCATATTAGTATGACAGGAAGAAAACTAGTCACAGGACATTTAGTTATAATATGCTGAAATATGAAAATTCTAGAAGTAGGCTTTTCAATCCCTCAGTCAGACAAAACTGAGGGATTGTTAAACAGAAGTTCATGATCCTCTCTGCATAAAGAGTTCAAAAGCTTGTTTCAAAGATTTCTGCCTGTCTTCATCCTATAACTGAAATGGAGACTTTTTTGGTTGTTTTTCTTGAGTCTCGGCTTTGTTTTCAGTGATACAACTGGGGGAAGATCAAGAAGGTTTCACTGCACTTGTAATATTTTTTTTTCTGTATTACTACTTCCTTCAAGAACTTTTAAATTATTACCGATACATTTATGACCAATTGTAAGATGTATATACTATTACAATTCATTATTTGACAAACTAGTCATATAGGAACTGATTATGGTTAATTATCTCTTCATAAGTTCTCTGTGGTAATGGTGAATAATCCTACTTCTTTTGTCATGATAATTAAAATATTTTCTTTCTCCATAAGTTAGTTCTATATAATGCCATTTTACCCATTAATATGTTATGTTACTATGCAACAAAAAAACCAAAATACAGTTTGGAGATTATTTGTTTTTTTAAAATCCTTTAATTTCCAGCTTCTAGAAAAATGAGTACGGAGGACTTACCAGCAGTATCTTAGTTGATTAATTTTTGTTAAATTGTTCATCCTTCAAAACCAGGGTTTGGTTCTTTGTGATTTTTGCATGCTAATGTTTTAGTAAAGATAATACCTCAATATTGCATCTCATCCAAAAACTGGGGGGAAAAAGGCAGGCTTTACAACATTGTAAAAAACATTTCAACATTTTTGATAGGCAGAATAAAGAAGAAGGCAAGAAAGCAGAAGTTAAGAAGATTGAGAAGAAGAGAGGTTAGTTCAAAGAATCTAACCAGTATTTTTGGTCATTTTATATTTTGAATGGAATTTCTTCCATTCTTCCATAAGATAATGTACTGCTGAGGGTGGCATGTGTGGTCTCAGTCTGAGGTGTTTGATCCATGATTCTTCTTTCATGTCTGTGAAACAATGCCATTTTTATTCTTCCGTGTTCTTTCTGCAGTGCAGTGTAGTAGAACAGGTCTTTGCTTTTCTGACTTCACTGTCATTTGATCTTTTAAACCCCAGTCTCTTCTGCTTGTGATCATGAGAAAAAAACTTTTATTCTTTGATATAAATCACTTCAGTCATTCCCATAATTTCTTCCTTTGTATCTTCTCATAACACAATACTTTGAGGGACCTCTCAAAACTATTTAGATACTACCTCCCACTAAGTAGGAGGCACAGATACAGATTACTATGGTCTTGCCTGCTGACCTTCATAGGGATAAGGAATTCCTTTTTCAGTACTCCTATCTTTGAGGCCAATCCAAACCACTGTCTGTAATCTGTAATTTGTAGTATAGTACAGATCCAGTGGCATGGACTCCACTCAACCCAGTGTTGCAGCAAGAGGGCAAATAAAAGCAATCCAAACCCATCCAAGATGGATTTGACTTAAAGAAAACTGTTTGCTTGCACTATTGTTCAGAATATGTACCAAATCCAAGCAGGCATTCAGCAAGTGAATTAGGGGATGCCATGTCCATTCATCTTTCACACTTCTGAAGCATGTGTACTGGGAACATTTTATTTTGATGGATTTGGACTGTAACTTGAATTGTGACCAGTTTACTGAAAACAAACCATCAATATCCAGGTGTCCTGTCATGGAGGGTCTTCCAGCTTTATAACTCTTAAAATTTATTAAAACTTCTTGTTAAGCCGGCCTACAATTAGAGGGTGACAGCTGTGTTTTGGAATAGAAAATTCTTTTCAGTTGTAACTCCTAAGGAAAAAATTGCATGGGTTGCCCATCATGTTCAGTTTTAAAAAGCTGTGTACTTTTTTTCTGATTGTATTTATGTGTGCACCTGCATGTAGGATGTCTGCCTGTTTTCTTCTGCATTCTGTATGAGGTTCATTCTTGTAAAGCAAACCCGATGTGATTAACAAATGTTCATAAGTATTATTTTTAATCTTCAGAAACTTCAGTGGACTCAAGGCTTCAAAGGATACATGCTGAAATAAAGAATTCCCTGAAAATTGATAATCTTGTAAGTATATTTTTTTAAACTGATTCATGTTTCAAATTCCAGTAGGAAATATTTGGCATGTGTTCTTGTTTTTAGTTAATACTCTGAAAATGAAAGGCATTTTTTCCATATGAAAGATAACTAGTGCTTAAATGTGGTTACTGTGGTCAGTGAAAGATAAGTGTCAGCAAATGAAATCTGTTTTGTTTGAAAATGCTACATAATAAGTTATTTACCAGAAGCATTCAGATAGAATTACGTCAAATAGAACATCTGGTGCCAGGTCAGCTTGCTGAGCCATGTGGAAACACCAGGACATTGGATGCAGTAGCAGGATGAGGTGATTAGGGCTCCAGTCCACTGACTACACTCACTGTCAAGGGAAATCTGCTGCTTGTCAGGGGTTTGTGTTTGGTATGTTACTGGCAGATATTTGAGGCTTTCTTGGCCTTATGACTGTTTACTGCTGCAGATTTTCAGGTTGAGCACTAATGATACTTCCAAGTCAGAGGACACTTGGAAATTATCAAGCATGACTGTGTGATTTTGAGGGTAATAGTAAAGACATGGGGACCCAGGTAGTGGTCCCTTTATTGAGGAAAGGTCTCACAAAGGAGTGGATAGGTGTGCTAGGAGGTGTGCTAGGAGGATCTACCCAAAAATAGTGCTGCCAATGGGCTGGCTAGCCTAGTTAAAGAGCATCAAACTAGGAATGGTAGCAGAGGAGAAAATGGTGGAGTAGGATGGCAATCAGATGTCAGCAGCATGATGTAAACTGACTTTGTAATCAACAAAATTTCTTTGCAGAACAGGACTGAAGTGGCATGACCACAAGCATGAGCACATTGAATGAGGTATTGCTGGCAGCCCAGCATAATGAGGAAAACTCATAACCTTTCTGGAATGTCAGCACAACTGTGTTTCTCTTAGGGATGTCTGTACACTAATACATATAGTGTGAGGAGCAGGTGTGGGAAACTGGACATCTCTCTGCAGTTGCAGGGCTGTGGTTTCATTGGTATCAGAGATTCAGGTGGAAGTGAGGTGAGCCTTGCCTTATATGTATACAGGCTCTTTAGGAAAGATGGGAAGCTGGGAAGACAAGACAAAGGATAACTTTATATGAGATACCAGCTGTAATGTGTGGAGCTTTGCACTGGGACAGCTGATAAGCCAACTGGGAGCTTATGGGTCAGGATTAATGGGCAAACCAAAATTAGTGACATCCTGAGAATATCTTCTGTGGATCACCTGATCAAGGAGAAGTAGAGAGTTAAGTCATCTTAAGACAGTGGGGAGACACCTTTGATTCTAACTGAAAGCTTAAAACATCCTAGTATTTGCTGAAAGGACATGCAGATAACACAGCAATGCAAGAAGCTTCTGGAGTTTGATAATTGCCTAACACAGGTGATGAAGGAGTTGATAAGGCAAGACCTGATACTCCAGAAAGCAAAGATCTGGTCAGGCGTATGAAGGTGGGGGCAACCTTGGCTGCAGTGACTGTGGTAGAGAAGTTCAGGGAGAAGGGAGCAGGATGAAAAGGATCACAACCCTGGATTCAGGAGAGCAGACTTTGACCTCTGCAGGGATCTGCTTGGAAGAATCTCTTGAGAGACCATGCTAGAAGGAAGACAGGAGAAGGAGACCTGGCTCACTTTTAGGGATTACCTCCTTCTCAAGGTTGATTCATCTTAAAGTCTAGGAAAATGTGGGCCTGCTGCTGAATGGGATACGGAGATAGGCGCCCTAGTGAAATAGGAGGTAACAAGTAGTGAAAAGGCTAAGGTAACCAGTGTCTTCTTGACTTCAGTTTGCTTGTACAATTCTGTTCAGGAATCCTAGGTCCCTGAGACCATGGGAAGATTAAAACAAGAAAACCTTGATGCTCAGAGGACAAAGATCAAATTAGAGAACATTTAGACAGAGGCCCAATACAGAATAAGCATAAGAGTGCCAGAGGAGCTGGTGATGTCATTGTCCATCCACTCCATTTTGTTTTTGAAAAGTTGTGGTGATGAGGGGCTGGTTCCTGAGGACAGGAAGACAGCAAATGTCTCACTCATCTTGCAGAAGGAGGATCTAGGTTACTACAGGCCAATAATTCTCACACCAATCCCTTGAAATGTGATGGGACCAATCCTCCTAGAAATTGTTTCCAGTGATATAAAGTACAGTAAGAGCTCTGAGACTTGTCAGCATAATGAAGATGAAATTATGCTTGACTAAAATGATATCCTTTTGTGAGATGACCAGCTTGGTGGATGAAAGAATGGATATTGTTTCTGTTAAGATTAAAAAAGGTTTTTGACACTGTCTCTCAGGACAGCTTCAAAGATAAACTTAAGAGGTCTGAACTAAAAAGGTGGATGAAAAGGTGGACTGAAAACTGGCTGAACAGCAGGGCACAAAAAAACTAATTGGTGGCAGAGTCCAGCTACAGGCCAGTCACTAGTAGTCAGTACTATTAAAATATGTCATTAAAGACTGGGATGATGATACAAACCACACCTATAGCAAGTTTGCAGATGATACAAAACTGAAATCAAAGGTTTGATGGGAGTGTTACCATCCAGAGAGACTTGAACAGGCTGGAGAAATGGGGCAACAGGAACTTCATCAGCTTCAGTTCCAGTAGTGCACCTGTGGAGGGATAACCCTGTGCCTCCAGCATGGGCTGGAGACTGAGTGGCTGAATAGCAGCTTGTCAGAAAATGACCTGAGGGTATTGGTGGACACTAAGCTTAGCATGAGCCACCAATACAGTTCTGCAGCTAAAGTGGCCAACAGCTTTCTGGGCTGCATTAGAAAGAGTTGCCAGAACATGGAAGGAGTGTGGTGGTTGTGCTCTACCTGGCACTGATGAGACACTATTTTAAGCTCCTTAGAAAAACAGAGACATGGACCTACTATAGGGTGCCCAGTAAAGGGCCACAAAGATGGATTAGTGGCTTGGAGCATGTGTTGAAAAAGAGGAGGCCAAGAGAGCTGGGAGTGTTCAGTCTGGAGAAAATACAGAGATAAGAAAATAAGTGTGAGTGAAGAAGTATGGCGTGAGGAGCAGCAAGCTGTTCCAGCTAGGGAAACACAGAGTTGTACTGGGTGTTGGAAGCAAGGTTCTGGTACTGAGGTGGTGGGGGACTGCCTTGTGCTAGACTTAATCAGTCCCAGCCTGCTCCAGTGGAGGAACCACTGCAGGGCATGGCTAAGCCTCTCAGACTGGATGGTGGTGTATCTGTGAAAACTTACTTAAAGAGGGCAAAGCATACTGGGTAGCAGGGAGTGTATAAGGACAGTTCTTTGTATTAACGACAGTGCTTTCTTGCCTTCTCAGTGGTTAATCACTTGTGAAAAATTGTGCATGGTAAAGCCTGACTATGGTGAACAGCTTTGAGCATAGAAGTTCTAGAATCATGAAAGCAGCATAAAGCTTGCTTTTTGTTGAAAGCTTAAAATTCTTGCTAAATGTTACAACTTAATTAAATATAATCTGCCTTTTATGGGAGTAGCTAAGAGATAGCTGGTGTTAAATTTTTGTTGGCAAGTTTGACTATATAAATTATTCTAAAATTAAGTACATAGTCAAATTCAGGAAGAATTAATTATGGGAGGATGTCATTGAGTACAGAAGTTAGATCAGTATGGGTAATTAAAGATTAATATGTCAGTCTTCAGACTAATTTTTTGTTTATATACAGGATGTGAACAGGTGTATTGAGGCTCTTGATGAGCTTGCATCCCTTCAAGTCACAATGCAACAAGCTCAGAAACATACAGAGATGATCTTAACTCTCAAGAAGGTAAGATTTTCAGTGTTAGTTAATGTAGAGTATATGTTTTCTTAAATTGATACCAGCTTTATTTACTATTGGAGCACTCTGTCCAGTCTGGATCCCTACAGATCAAGAATGATGTAGACAGACAGGAAAAGGCCCAGAGGAGGGCCATCAAGAAGATCAAACGGCTGGAGAACCTGCCCTTTAACCAAAGATTAAAGGGTTTAGTTCCTTCCTTCCTAGAAAAGTCATCACATTATTCCAGCAGTTTAAAGGCTGCTGCAAAGAGAGGCTTGAGGCTTTTGTCTTCACCAGATGTAGGGCAATGGGTACAAGTTGCACTGGGAAAGGTTTTATTTTGGCGCTAAAAAACTTTTTTTTTTTTTTTTTACAGTAAGAACAGTTGTTTTACTGTAACAGCCTCCTCAGGGATTTGGTGGAGTTCCATCTCTAGAGGTTTTCAAATTGTGGTGGGATCAAGGGTCCTTGATAATGTGGTCCCTTTCCTGTGAAGGGTAGGACCAGAAGATGTTTTGAGGTCCCTCTCAACCTGGCAGTTCTGTGACACTTCAAGTGCAAAAGTCTATGATGTCATTGTAGGTTAAATGAATTTAAGCTAGCATGTAATGAAATTACACAGATATTTAAGGACCTAAGTGGAGCCTGTTTTATTACTTTGATTTCAGATACGGAAATTTAAAATGAGCCAAGTTATCATGGAGAAATCTACAATGCTATATAACAAGTTCAAGACCATGTTTCTGGTTGGGGAAGGAGATTCTGTTCTTTCCCAAGTACTAAATAAATCACTTGCTGAGCAAAAGCAGCATGAAGAAGCTAATAAAACCAAAGAACAGGGGAAGAAAGGAGCAAATAAAAAAACTGAAAAGGAGAAAGACCAAACAAGTAAGTCACTGTGGCTTTACTTTCTTGTCACATAAACGACTTAGTCTCCATTATTTCTGAGCCAGCTTCAAAATATCCTTGATGCAGGAATTTCACCAGTCTATGAAAACCTTTTCATATCTGAAGTTTTCAAGGACAGTACTGCTACAAGTAACTTTCAAATTCAATGTAACATTTACCATGGCCATTTTATCTCAGTTGGCTAAAGGAAATGGCTTTTGCAAAAATTAGGTCTTGCAAATTTTACTTCTGTAAATTATCTAACTTGATAATGTTACAGAATTAAAAAAAAAACCACCCCAAAACATTAAATGTGAGTTAGAATGGCATACTGCCATTGTTGCACTTTAACCCAAGCCAGCAGCCAAGCTCCTCACAGCCACTCACTCACTCATCCACCAGTGGGATCAGGGAGAGAATCAGAATTGTAAAAGAAAGAAAACTTACAGGTGGAGATAAGCAGTTTAATGGGGAAAGCAAAAGCTGTCCACATGAAAGCAAACCAAGGAATTAATTCAGTGCTTCCCATGAGCAGGCAAGTGTTCAGCCATCCCCAGGAGAGCAGGGCCCTCACACATAATAGGAAAACAAATGTCATCACTCAAATATATTCCCCCTTCCTTCCCCCCTACTTCACATACTGAGTGTGATGCCATATGGTCTGGAATGTCAGTTTGGGTCATCTGTCTCGGCTGTGTCACCTCCCATGTACCCTCAGTTTCTTCCCCAGTGTGGGAACATAAAAAGGCCTTGGCTGTGTGTAAGCCCTGCTCAGAAGTAAAAAAACATCTCTGTATTATCAACTTGGCATTCAGCACAAATCCAGAACACAGCCCCATATTCACCACCTTGAAGAAAATTAACTCTACCCCAGCCAAAACCAACACAATGTTCTATTCCCCCAGTAGTTTTTTGGTCCCTAAGCTTCTGCCACTGAATGAGAACTTGAAACTGCTTAGTTTCCTTCCCTAGCCTCTTTGGATATCATGCATGCTCTACCATGTGTAGCAGCAGCTTTTAACCACTTCTGTGTTACTTCCCAGATGCAACTTCAGTAGTTCTACAGCCTGACAATAAAGAAATAATAATTTATGGCAGGAGAATGCATTTATGCTCTTAACAGTACAGTTCCACATCAATCATGATCACTTGTACAGCAGAATATCAAAAGTTTTCCATAGTAAGCAAGCTCAGTAATAACTTTAAGTCAAATCAATCAACTTTAAGTCAAATTAAAATATGTACATTTTTAAATAGAAGAACAAAATGAGACAGACACACTGGAAAGCTATGTTGCAATGTAGGAGTTCTACTAATCTGTTCAAGTTATTTAGATCCTTGATCTCCACAAGCAGCTCACAGAAACTACATTTACTTCGAAATGGAATTTTGGGAGCAGAACTGGGGCTTTTCTCAGAAAATAATTTAAAAGTTAACACCACATGGATCAAGACTAAACAAATTACTGTAACTGAGGTGCCAAGGGTTTAACACAATTATAGTAGGAGTATCATTATACTTGTAATTGCTAAGAAAGCAAGGATGATTAAAGTCCAACCATTTTCTGGTGAGAGGATGTGTAATGAAGTAGAGGTTCCATCCAGATCTTTCCCCAAATCAGTGATAGCACAACTAATACTTCAACAAAGAAACAACATTGAGAGGCTTCCTGGGCATAGTCTGGCTAGTGAAGCCACTCCAGATAAGGTTAACACAACTACAGCAGACAACACACAGTGAAATACCATGTTGTTGCCCAGTCACAAGGAGAATGGGAAGAAGTTCTGTCAGAGTAGAGGGATATTTTATGGAAGTAGTTTTTTCTTTATTTGCTGTAAAAAGGAAATCTGATCCTTATATGCATTCTTTTCCCCTTTTAAAAACTGAACTGCTGAGCCCTGACTATCTTCACAATGATAGTCAATACAGAGTGATGCTGTAATTGGTGGTACTTAATGCACAGCATCAGATCATCTGCTTTGTAACATGGGAAAATAGCATTTACTGTTTTATCAAATTCCTCCTGTAGCCTTTGAGTTCAGAAGTGATTCTGAGCAAGTGTAAACAGATAAACTGTAAAAATTCAGATGAATAACATCTTGTCTTTTTTTCTCACTGTAGCTCTGTAGTTTAATAGAGGAGTTCTTTTATAAATCTGCAACTTCAAGTAAAATGGACCATCACTTCAGAGAGTGACATTCCTCAACTCACTTAAAACTCACTGGCTTGTAATACCACAGCAAAACATGTAGTCATCACAGAAATTCTAAAAGATGTTAAATTTTTCTGCATTGACTTCACTAAATACTACTTCCAGCCTAGTGCTGCTTTTCTGCTTAAAAATCCATGTATCATTAAACACTTGTATTTATATAACTTGTATTTTGATTATACGTAATTTGTTGGAGTCAAGAGTAAATGAGATGTAATGGATTAACTTCAGCAGTTAAAGTAACAAGAATCCCAAAATTAACTGATCTGGTTAGACTGGTAAAAAGAATTTACTACTGAAGTATATTCTCTCACTGCTCAGAATACAAACAAGCATTAAGCCTTTGATCTGTAGCCTAGCAAGCACAGGAAGAACTTGAAATTGCATTAAAAATACAAACTGTTCAATTCCCATGGGATGAGGCACATTGTATGGGATGTTCAGAAACTGAAGCTGTATCAGTTAGTGTCTTTTGTATTGTTTCAGCTGCTTGGATATCGAGGCAAGGGGGGAAATATTTATAACGTTTTATTTGATTACGGTAAAGAAATTATCGAGGGCTATTATAATACAGTTTTATTCCTTGCAAGTAGCTATTTTCTGCTCTTCCATTTTAAAGGTTCAAAGATTCTGAATGGAGGGTCTGAAGCCCAGGACACCAACCAGTCACAACACAATGGAGAAAGTGCTGAAGAAAGGAAAGATAGGCATGAAGTTGTCAGTAAGAAAAAGTGAGTTAATAACATTCTTGAGCTGATGATCTGTTCTGCTCTAGCTTAGTCATGTAAAATAGAACAGCAGTAGATTGAAGTTACTTAACCATGTTAAGGTACTGTTTTCTTCACAGAGTTTACTCTCAACTTTAGAGAGTAACAGTGTGCAAATCTTCTGTTTGACTTTTGAATCAATATTTTAAATGTTACTTCACTTACTGCTGTGGTGGAGACTTAAAAAACATTACAGGATGCCTTGCTGTTGGAGAGAATTAGCATGTGGTGGACCTGGGCAAACCAAAAGCTTTTTCCTGTGTTTTAGGCTATTAAGTTGGAAGGAAGGAAGTCTGAACCAAATCTTACAGAAACTAATGATATTTATTAATTTTTGTGAATTCATGTATTGTCATCAATAGACAGCCACTTTAAATCATTTTCTACAGTTTGGCTATAAAAATCAGTCAAATCAGGTAAACTGCAGGCTAGGACTTAAACCTGTGAAACTCCAGAAGTCTGACTGGCTTATGGAGGTGGATGCACTTACCATTTTAAACATGAAGCCATAAGAATGCTTCAATTTGTCTGGCATTAAGTATTTAAACCTTGGTTGCAGCAAAAAATATGTTTTGTAAACATAAACAACAAGCAATTAATCTCTTGCAGAAAGAGAAACGCTTAATAGAATTTAGTAACAGATTTGAAGTACACTTCGCTTTCTCCAGGCACTCTGCACCTTGCACTCAGAGATTCTTTTTGTTCAGCAGTATATATTGGAGCAATACATACTCCTTTCATCACTATCTTCATGCACATCAGGAGAAATTGCAGCTGCCTGGCATTCTTTTGGCTATCTGCCAAGTTAAAATATTGACTGTTATTTACAGTAAGGTAAACTTAAACACAACAAAACAGCACAAAAAAAACCCACTTAAGATGAAAATTTATCTGGTATTTACTGTGAGGCAGCCTCAGAAGTACTGAAGTGCATTTGAGAGTTTTCAACCAGTTATGCTGAATAACTTGGTCTGAACAAGCAGCATGCTACAGGAACACAGTGGAGTTACAAGTGTAGGTTCTCACACAGGTTATATTCCACCCTCCTGCTTAAACAAATTAAATAAATATTTCTATTAAGTGTGTGTGTGGTGTTTGCTGTGGATTTGAACCCACACTCCAATGATCTTTGACTTTGATGAAGAAACCCACTTTCCAAAAAAATACTGTACGGCTCCTTGGACACAGGGTCTGTGAATTTACTGGTAGCTAACAGCAACAAACCAGATTTTTAAATAAACTACTTGAAAATACAGTGCATCTTGAGAAATGCATCCACATGTTTGAATTCAAGCTCCATACTCTCCAGCATACAAACTTCCTTTCATTCAGTATTTTTTCTACATTTTTATTTGCAATATTTGGTTTCTTATGTGAGAAACAAATAAACAAAATAAATAATGTCTGTAACACCTGTGTGGCTCACTCTAAGCAAAGAGCTGGTAAACCTCTTACATCACAGGACTGTATTTAGTTCTGAACATTTCTCCCTCTGCTAGAGGGAAGACATCTCTGTACCTTTCTGAAGATGTATTTCAGAAATTTTGAAAAAAGTTCTGTAACTTAAACTTTCTGATCTGATTGGCACTTTAGAACATTTTTCAGGGTGTTTTTTGTAGAAATTCATACTGCCCCACGAGGTTACCTCAGTCTTTGAGGATACAGTGGATTTCAGTGGCAGGAGGTAAGGCATGTTAAGCCAGAGCACTTTTCCACCTAAACTGACACACAGTACAGACACAAATAGAGCTCTGATGACTGCCCTTCACAGCCCATCACATACATCATAGTGATGCCACTCACTGCCAGCTTAGCTTCAGATTTGAGGGCATTGTTGGGGTAACATAACAGCTGGCATAGCTAACAGCCTCAGTTCTCCAGACTTCATGTACTGCTGAGTGTTCGTCAGCATCCTTGCTCTAGACTGTGCAATCACCTGGAATAAGCCCTGCTTGCTGCCTTTGTATGTGATCAATAACATTGCTTTATTTTGTTTCTAGGACATGTGGTGAAGAGAGAGAGCTTGAAAAACCAGCAGATGATTCTGCCTTTGAAAACAAATGACATCACTGAAGTTTTGTTGTTTGGTTTTTTTAATTACAGATTAAAGAGGATTGTTAAGTTTTGCATTTGAAATCTATAGACTGCTGAAATTCTAAATAATTTTATAAGCATAGTATTTTGAAGTTAAATTTTGTGGAATAAAAGTCCCTTTAATCTTGGTTTTGAAGTATTTAAACACTTTTGCCAATAGTTCTATCCAGTATTAACAGGTAACACATTTCAAAAGATGAAAGTCCCACTTAGAAAATGCTTACATGTTACAGGACTTAGAGTTGTAGTATATTTTTAACTTACTACTGTGTTTGTCTAGTTAATAGCAAGAAAAAGTGTAAATACTTCTAACTCTCCAGTTGCTTCATTTGTATAAAACCTCTCTTCCTATGATACTTACCTCTGTGCAGTTTTTCAACTCTTGTTGGGGATGTCTTTTAACTGTGTTTTTTAGGAGTTGAAAGCGGCATTTTTATAGCTGTTACAATGTTAATGTATGAGTATACTTCCTTTTTTTTTTTAATAAGTTTAGTTCTGTTCTTGCAAAATGCCTTGTGCCAATTTACTGCAATGTGACCTTTTATGGTTTGCTTTTGTTATAGTAAGTATACTGAAAAGTGTGGTGTTCTCACAACAGAACCTGTTGATTCAGAATGGTTGGAAAACACTGTCTTGAACAATTTATGGAATTAAAGAATTTCAAACTCATTAAGACATCCTTGTATAGAAAGAACTATTCATTGGAAAAACATGAGTCTGGTTTTAGTACTATTTTGATTTTACTGCTTTGGCATTAACTTGGGGACCTCTAACTAGAATTTTAACAGAAACACTGGTAAAATGTTTTAACTCCTGGAGGCATGAAAGGGAATAGAACAGGTACAAACCTCTCTAAAGCGTGTTTCTTGAAACACAGACTTTGCCCAATACTGTAACAACTTGTTTGTAGTATTTGACAGAGGGACAGCCAGGTTAGAAATTAGAGTTTGAAAATCCTGAGAATACACATAGAGCATGCTGAGTTGAAGGGACCCAGAAGGATCATCAAAGCCCCAACTCTTGTCCCTGCACAGCACACTCCAAGAGTCACACCATGTGCCTGACAGTATTGCCCAAACACTTCTTGAACTCTGTCAGGCTGCTGCTGTGACCACTGCCCTGGGGAGCTGTTCTAATGGCCAACCACCCTCTGGGGGAAGAAACTTTTCTGAATATCGAACCTAAACCTCCCCGAGACAGCTTCAGGCCATTCCCTTGGGTCCTGTCACTGATCACAAGAAGAGATCTGTGCCGGCCTCCCTCTTCTTCCCCTCATGAATAAGTTGTAGACTGTGATGACATCTTGCTTCAGTCTCCTCTACGCTGAACAGACCAAGTGACCTCAGCCACTCCTCAAGGCTCTTCACCATCCTCACTGCCCTACTTTAAGCACTCTCTAACAGTTTCATGTCTTATATTGTGGCACCCAAACCGGTTCCCAGCACTCGAGGTGAAACTGTCCCAGCTCAGAGCAGAGCAGGACAATCCCCTCCATTGTCTGGCTGCCTGATGCCTCCCCAGGGCAGGGCTGGCCCTCCTGGCTGCACTGCTGACCCATGTTCAACTTGCCATCAACCAGGACCCCCAGGTCCTTTTCCATGGCCCTGCTTTCTAGCATCTCATTTCCCAGTCTGTCCATACATCCAGGGTTGCCCCATCCTTGGTGCATCTCAGAATACAGCACTTTCCCTTGTTGAACTTCGTATGTTCAGTGATTGCCCAGCCTTCCCCACTTTATGAAGGTCTCTCTGCAGGGCCTCCCCACCCTTGAGTGAGTCAACAGCTTCTCCCAGTTTAATACCATTGGCAAACTTACTCAGTGTCCCTTCAAGTCCTGCATCCAGGTTGTCAATAAAGAGGATGAGGAGCACAGAGCCAAGGGTGGAGCCCTTTGGAGACCCAACAGTGACAGGTCACCAGTCTGCTGTCACCCCATTCACTGAAATCTCCTGTACCCAGCCCATGAGCCAGTTGCTCACCCATTTCATGAGGCATTTATTGTGCTGTGCACAGGATGTGTTTTTTCAGGACGATACTGTGAAATTATTGAAAGCTTTACTGAAATCCTAAAAGATTACATATTCTGGCTCCCCTTGTTTATCTAGGTGTATTACCTTGTCATAAAAGGAAATTGGGTTTCATAAGCAGGACTTTCCTGTCATAAGCTGTGCTGGTTCTGACTGAAACCTGCATTGTACTTCAGGTGTTTTCAGGAACTCACAGAATAATCTGCTCCAAAATTTTACCAGTCACTGAAATGAGACTGACAGGTCTGTAGTTTTCACGGTCATCCTTCTTGCTGTTCTTGAAAACTGGAACAATGTTAGCCAGACTTCAGTTGACTGGGACCCCTCCAAATTCCCAAAATCATTCAAAAATCATTGAGAGACCTTGCAGCAACATCAGACAGCTCTTTTGAGTACTCTGGGATGAATCCCATCAAGCCCCAAACACTTAAAAGGGATCCACCAGATCCTGCACAAGTTCAGGGTCCACTAGGAACTGATCATTCTCACAGTCATGGTCCTCCAGGTCAGGACACTGGGACCCCCATGCCCCATAATCCATGTTGAAGAGAGGCAAAGAAAGCACTAATATCTCTGACTTAGATGGTGAGGTGATCATACTCATCCTGTAGGTGAGGGCCAATGTTTTTTCTGCACTGCCTTTTGCTGTTGATAAATTTTAAAATCCTCTTTTCTGCCCACAGTTCTGGAAGCTTCAACCCCAGTTGAACTTTGACCACATGAATGTTCTTCCTACAGCAGGAAGCACCATCTCCATATTCCTCGCATGCATATCCCCTGTCCTTGCTTCACCAAGCACACACCTTCTTGGTCTGCCTAGACTCAAAAAGAATATCCCTACTTGCCTAACCTGGCTTCCTGCTTTGCCAGGCTGGCTTCTGACATTTTGAGATTGTTCGCTCCTGTTTCAGATCTTGAAGATAATACCTGAAGCTAAACCTGCAAGTTCAATCACCATGGCAGCTGCAGTATGAAGCTGTCTTTGGCAGATGGCCACAATGATTGGCCTGCACAGACTGTGACTTCTGGCAATCTCTAGCACTTCACAACAGACTGATGTTAAGGGGAATGACTGACATGGCTGTACAGCTTGACCATCAGATAAGCAGCATTCCCATTTAGCTTACAAATAGAGGTTAGTCACTATATGCTGGATTTTGTGGATTTCCACATTCCAGCTGTCATAGGATGTACTTTATTCAAACCTCAAGAAACTCAAACAACTTCCACTTTTACCCTTGAAAGCATTTCTGTAAAGATGTTACTGGAAATCCTCATATAAAACATTTCTCATTTTTTACCATCTCTTTTTATCAAACCTTATATGAAAAAGAAAAGGTACTGTGTATTTGACAAGGATGCTGAATTGCCAAAGGCACCTAGTTTTCACACAAGTATTGATAAGCTAACTCATCTGTCACAACTGTTTCAGAGATAATGGAGCATCTTCAGAGATAAAGGAGCATCTTCAGCACGGCTTCAGAGTTCATTGAGATTGGATGCAGAGATGAAGGTCCTGATTGTGTGATGCAATCACTCTGTCCATACAGCTGCTTGGGCTTTTGCTGCCTAAATTTACTGCCCATTTACAAACCAGAAATAACCTAAATTTACAAAGTCTGACATAACTATAGAATGGGTAATCTCATCTTCAAAGATGCCTGAATGGCCCTAAACTGTCTCTTGAAAGATACAAACATAAGAGCTGAGACTAACTGGGCAGTCGCTTAAAGTCTCACAAGGAATAAGGTTGATTGTTTCTTAAGAAAGAAAACACAGCTATGCACAAAATTTAAAGCAGAGTTAACTTCAATAGCATCCCTCCTTCAAGAATGGAGTTTGCTACAGCTTAAAATATACTGTTTGAGTTCCTTGCGGTTTGAATAAAGTACATCTTATGACTAGCTGGAATGTGGAAATCCGCAAAATCCAGCATATAGTGACTAACCTCTATTTGTAAGCTAAATGAGAATGCTGCTTATCTGATGGTCAAGCCCTGCAGATTTGTTCATCGTTCAAGCACATAGAGGACTTTTGTGAAAAAGTTACAAGCGCCTGGATAGCACTGGCAAATGCTATAGCACTGTTTATATGAATTATGTTTTGCTTTGGAACTTCATATTTCCATAAAATCAGAGGGACCTCTCCTCTTCCTCAATACAGGATACTGTGTTCTGTATCACCTTGTCAGCAAGGCATAAACTTTCATTAGGGAGAGAATCTGCAAGACATTTGGGAAGTTTGAAATAACTTGTAAAGGATCCTCTGTCTAATCACTGAGTGTTTAATAAAAAAAAATCAAATCCAAAAGCCAACCACAGATTCAGGTTAATGTTTTTGAGATTCAACTAGCAACACACAGACAAGAGATTATTAAAAAGATTTTTTTCTCATTTTTTGTCATGAAGTAACAAACCTGCTTGGACATTTTCAACATCAAAACACAACATTTAATAAGTTGCTAAAACAAATATTCAGCTGGTGTCATAGAATTTAGCTACAAATGGGTATTGTATGCAATGCTGGATTTCACTCAGAGGATTCATTCAGAAAGACTTATCAAATCCAGACCAGACCGAGTTGTCCTGTGACAGCTTCTGGGATCTTTAGAACCTATGACTTAGTGTAACCTTTTTGTTCCATTTGTCATTCAAGATGCATCACTGAATATGAAAGAGGACCATGTCATATGAACAGCAAGCTTCTAATATGATTCTTCTCTGTTCTGTAGTTAAGCACTGAATGCTCTCAACTCCCACACCCAGACTGTGGCTAGTTTCTCTCTGCCTTACTGGAAGTATGGGAATGACCCACTAAAATTTCTTAATCTGCATGGACACCAATTTTGAAATATATTTGATCTTAACTTTTAATTAAGAAGATAAATGGGTTGTGTGAGACAGCATATTTGAGGCAAATGAATGAAAGAGTAAACTCATATTTTGCCACCCTTCTCTCTACGGCTAAAGAAGGAAAAAAAAATGCCCCCACAAAAAAACTACTGATTGCTGCTCAAGCTAGATCTCTATATGTTCCCCGATCCAATACTGAAGAGGACTGGGAAGCCTGTGTATTTATGGGAGACAGCTGAAAGAGGAGGAGACAGGGGAAAGATGAGGAGTAGCAACTTGGGAGGCAAATGCTGAAGTTGCAACCAGAGCTGTATAGTAGAGGATCTTTAAAGCAGCTGCTGCAGCACCCCAAACCAGCCCAGCCCCAGCAGCTGGACTTGTCACAGTTGTGATGGGCAAAGCATTCCATTTTCTGCAGATTCCTGAAGGATAAGAGATCTATCACCACCTTTTACACGTGGTTAGTTCATTGAAATACACAGGCCAACAGCTGGCTGGTTTACAAGACAGGAAAAAAAAAACCCACTTTTTTTGGTTGTTCCTAAAAAAAGCATGGATTTATATTCAAATGACTTAATACACCACTAGAAAGCAGTAAGTTAAGGGAGTGATCAATGGAGTCCTGCAAGTGCTTCAGATACCTTTGTTTCAAGACATCTAAGATAATCAAGTCAGCACTGGCAGAATCTGCAGCTACAGGACTTCAACAGGATTCAGTTTGTCACTCTTCCGTATGTAGACTGTCAGAGCAGCTGTTTTCCCTCAACCAGAATTAGCTGAAGTTTTCAAAAGAAAAGCAGTTAGCTCTAACTTTCCTAAAACAAAGATTGCCACTAACATACTCTTAATTCCAGAAGACTTTTAAAAAAAGAATATCCTGTCTTGACAAAGTTTCAGTTTAACAAAGAGACTTGTAGGAACTACAAATTTGCCACATTTTAATTAAAAAAGCCATTACATCACAATAACACATGATACTAAATAACAAGGTGCACAGTGAACAATACATACACTGTAAACAGCGGGCAAAATTATTTAAAAGGCAGGCTACAATTCAGTAATGGTGAAATGCAGTTTCCTCTCTATAGAATCAGCCCTCAGAGTCAGAAACCAGAGACAGCAAAGGCCTTCAGATGCAAGCTTTCATTTGTAGGGATGACCCAAGAGTTTAACCAGCATTCTGAGCTTCTCTCTCAGAAAGCGTTCTCCTCCCTACAAATTCAGTGCCATCCATCCTTGTTCAAATATGGCAACTGCCAGAGTTTTCAAGGTAAGATATATACAGACCATGTTCTCATCCACAGAGGTTTACAGAGCCTTGGATACGCAGAGCTTCTTAAAGTCATGGTTTCTTTTGCCAGGTATTCTCAAACATCCATATTTTCTAGTCCATGGCATCCAAACTACTGGAATGTTGTAAAAGTGTATTACATTTTTGCATGCCAGCTTATCTGTAAAAATCATACTTACTTACTCAGAAAAATACACCAGATAGTCTTCAAGTGCAAAGGGCTCCTTCCAGCTCACAGGAGAGGATTACACTCCTAACCTGAAACACAGCAGTATGCTCAAACCCCAAGCTGTCCAGTGGTTTTAACAACCAGAGCAACAGATTCAGCAATGTCATTCACTGAATTAATCCTGGCACATGTCAGTTTCAGTTGAAAATCCCAGGATCAACATAAGGATATGCAAGAAACTCTCCCAGTTTATTGCCTTCTGCATCATAATGGAGCATCCGAAAACAAACATCACAGAAGAAACAAGGATCCTCTGGTGCCAGACTGTCTCTGTTGGTTACCCACCTGCAGGTTACAGAACACAAGTGTTTTCTTATGAGTGAAACACACTTGAAACAAACATCTCAACATTTTACTCAGGACTGGGGATGGCAGCAACAAACATCAGTAATAATTCTGAATATGCAAGGTTCTACCTATATTGCATATCTCCTATCCCATGCATGCAGCTCATTTCCAAACTCCACACCCATTCCATGTCAACCCCAGTAGCTCCAGCAGCACTTCCTGAGAAACTCCTCAAACCTGTGTGGCTGGGACAGTGCATTAAAAAAAAAAAAAAAAAAAAACAAACCAGGAATCTTCTGTCCACCCTTTGGCCATCTAAATCATAAAAGAGAAACCTTTTTTTTCTTAATACAAGAAACTGTGAAATGGAGCGGATGTGTACTGACCCAAGTTCCTCTGAGTAATCAAAACCATTTAGGAGTCTAAAAGCACAACCCAAATGATGCAGACAAGAAAAGGTGAGGATTGCAGCATACTCCAGCAAGCACTGAAGTTAACAGGAACACAAGTTAACATGTAAGGAGGGCCTGCCATGTCACTGAGTAATTAATTTATGATAGTACTCAAGAGCCCACGACAGCTGAAGGCCTCTGGTGATTACAGATGCTATCTGCACAGATTAGAACACACTGGACAGCCAGCCAAAGCAGCTCTGCTGTCTATGGTTTAGCATGTCCCCACTCAAGCTTAGCGCTTAATCCTGGTTTTAATTTAATGCATTTACATCACCTCTGGTAATGCCCTCCCCATCCCATCCTTCCCCCATATTGACCCTTTGGCTCCACCTCCCCTTATGGCCAAATGCCTCACAGATTATATTGTGAAGGCATCCTCAGGGCTCTGCTAGGAACACAAGGATGGACTCCCATCTCAAGGGAAATTGGCTCTTTGCCTGATTCCAGAAAAATCTAAGGCCAAATAAGCAAGGCAATGAAGACACAGTTGCTGTGTCAAACAGAGGCTGAGCGCGTAAGTTGTCCTAAAGAAAAAAAAGGCAACCAGTGTTTTTGCAAATAAATCATTCAGATCTATAAAATCAGGGAGCCTAGCCTAATCTTTAAAGAAATTTCTACTGTTTATTGAAAGTCTGTTTTGTATCTAAATTAGCATCACTAAAGTGCATAAAGAGCACCAAATCCATATTCTGTTCTTTTAAGGAAAAGGCAGAAAATCACAAAGAATTCTTTCAAGAACAGCTGCAGAGCACACAGTCTTTAGGTAGAGGTTAGGAGTTTCCTGTGGGGCAAGTTAAATGCCTTTAAAAAATCTCCAGATTTTATTATATTAGAGTTGGACAGATCTATACCTGCATAGATGCTAGATTAAACAAAAGCACTGTATGATTTTTGGTAAATTATTTTGAAACACATATCTTGCAAAGAAGGAAAACACAGGATTTTCCCCCAAAAGCAGGATTTTCAAAAGTAAAATTGATAAGACAGCGAAGCTCTAGACATGGAAAAGAGCATGAGCCAAATAATTAATCTCTTACTCATTTAGTTCTTTTGAAACTCCTGAATCAATTCCAAATGAACACTACTTGCAGGAAGCCTTTTCCTGATTAGACAGAGGTCAACTGCTTGAAGAGTGAAGATTATTCTTATTATGAAACACATACAGAGCTTTGATTTTTACTATTTTTTTTTAAGTTAGCAGCAGCACCTAGAAAGAATTAAGACAACAAGAGCATCAAGAATGTAGCATACCTTGCTGTATACATCTTGCACACAAAACATTTTCTGGTACATAGCCAATGTTTCTTGACCAGCAAAGGATATAGATTCCTATCCAGACAGTCATCATGATGAATAAGCCTTGAGGGAAATAAATAAATACAACACATACAATAAAGATGTTGCCATACTGAATTTATCTGAACATAAGCATGGACATTGAAGATAGGGTATGATTTAAACTCCTATGTAAACTCTGACTAGACTTCTGCTTAACATTTCTTAGCACAAATGAAGATCTGGAGATAGACTGCTAGTTGCATCATCTGTGGATTTTATGGTCACAAGTAAATTCAGTTTGTGCAGTAACACAGAAGTCTTTAGACCATCTCTTTTCTGTGGTCTTTTTAAAGGTTTTATCTCCTATACAGACCAACAAACTGTTGTCAGGTGAATCTTCAGATCATTTATGTGCAATATCTATGCTTTTCTCTGTGTTATGCTCCTTTTGGAAAGCACTTTGATATATCAGGCTCCTGGGAACAGAAAATGACCCACTGCAGACAACTACAGGAATGCTCTCTCTAGTTATGCACTGAGCAAAGTCTACACAATGGTTCTGCTGTTGATGTGGCTGCCACCTCACGGTCACAATCACATCAACTTCTCTTCCTGGCCTATCCATCTCAGCCCACTATTTCCATTCCTCTATTATCTTTTCAGTTCCTGCCCCTTAGCTTCAAGTTCAAACGAATTGTTCAGTTGAGGCCAGCCACAGCCTACAACATTCTGCCCCCTGGTGCTCCAGAATCAGTATGTAAATCTGCCACACATTGGCTCTACATGGAAAGATCTTGACACTGTGGTTGCCATTCCTGTTACACAGCAGTCATAGCACACTAATTGCAAAGCAGTCTTTGTATGCAAATTAAAAAGAAAAAAACAAGGAAGATTACTCTCTTTCTTTCAGAGATACTCCCATGTACATGGAAGAAAAATTTAGGCTCTGCAGAAGGCAGCAGAGCCTAAATAATCTTACAGCAAATAAGTTAGTCTAACAAACATTCAGCATCTAATGTCTGAAGATTGTCCAGAGAAAGCTTACTTTCATTTGCCCAAGAACTCCCAAAGAACAGTTACTTACCTTATATCTGTGACTATAATGATGTGTTCACAGTTCCCTTGGTGACAGTAAAGGTATGGAAAGCCAATTTTGAGGGATAAATCATTAAATACATAGTCCTCCATCTTAACAGACTGAAGATTTTCATAGCCTCTGTCATGAGATTCTGACCACTCTATAATTGTTCTGAAAACAGAAAGGCCATCAGCATAGCAAAGCTACGAACTGTGACTACAGAGAAAAAGATACCTTGGGGACATGCAAAATTCTTCACTGAGACATGGTTAAATGATGGAAATCAACACAGTTCACAATATCTGGTAGTAATTTAAGGTGATTTCACATCAATACTACAACACTATAGAACTGTCCACTGCCCTTGTGGAACATCTGCCTTTCAGTCCTCACCAGGCAGCTTCCTGAGTAATTTTAGTCAGTGTATGCTCCTGATGGCATCCATCCAGGTCAGACTGTTTGCAGCACAATACTTCTTAAGTAGTCCAGCAATTCAAGTTACTAGCAGGTTATTTTGCCCCCTTGGTCAATGACTTCATTTTAAAGTATTAAAAAGCTTTCTTTTTTAATTTCATTTTTGTCAAGGAGAAACACAAAGCTGACAAGTGCAGTTACATTTCCAAAATTCAGCACTGGAAGGGCATTGGCTAATGAAAATTTCTTTTTGGCTTTTCAGCACACTTCTACACACAAGGCATCTAACAAGCTGTGTATGCTATGACAAGCCCTTCTGTGAAGACCATTGTTGTTCACAGACAGAAAGACAAGAAGTAAAATTTTGATTTCCCTGAAGTCACATACGAAGTCTGGCAGAACAACAGGGTCCAACAGAGCCAGCTCTTCCATAGCAACCATTTTAAACATTTTGATCTCCTAAATGTCACTACCATATTAGCAATACTGTGCTTCCTTAAAATATCAAATTTCTTTTCTGATCAGTCACATAGACTTCATGTTAGCTTTACAATTAAGGCATTCAGCATATTTTCAAGACTGAGCAGGACAACCACTGACACACAGACGAGCTTGTTGTCTTTCTGTCACATCTTCTACCTCTGATACATCTACAGGCAAGTCTTTTGATTCCCATCACAAGTAAAACTCCAGTACAAAATGCCACCTGTCACTTTACACAGAAATCCCATCTCAACAGAGCAAAACAGCATTTGCAGGTTAAAAAATGGATTCATACTCTTTTCAAAAGGGAAGTGAATGGAAGGAATAAGTAGAGCAAGTAAAGTTAAACTTCTCTAAAACCCAATTCATCATGGGAAAACAGCAGCGAAAGTCCATTCTAGCTTAATACTCTAGACATTCCAGTATCTGTAACACCACAAGTCATAAACAAAACAAATGTTACGTTCCTTAAGGTCTTCCTCAGTGAATATCTACAAATATTGTACCTGCTCAGATCTCTGCACTCTGGGTATCTTTTATCATTATAAAAGATGCCTTCAAAATAGAAAAAGGCAGATTTGTAGAGATCCTGAAAGACAGAGAGAGAAGTCTCCATTAGTGTTATGAGAGAATAAATACCTTAAACAAGAACATGTCAAAAATCCAAGCATTTTAGATATCTAAATTATATTAAGAGACCTCATTCTACAGGTGTCTAAGAAAAGTTCTGTTCTGATTGTAGATGCTGGTGTGACAAACTAGGCTCATTTGATTGACAACTATGGAGCTACTCTGCTGATATTGTTCTCAAGCCATTACAGGTTACTTTAATGCTCTTATTTCAGTCCCCATCACAGAAGCTATGGACTTCTACAAAAACACAGAACAAGAACACAGGCATCACTGCACAAACTTAGTAATTGCAAGGCACTGACTTTAAAAAAAGTACAATATTTTAAAAAATTAGCAAGATGCAGTGTGTTTACTTTGGGTGGCTACCAGATACCTATCCACCTGCTCTCACTCCTCTTGCTTAACAGGACTGGGGAAACAAAGTAAGAGAAGCAAGCTCATGGGTTCAAAAAAAGGCAGAAAATGAGAAAAAGCAAAGGCTGAATACAGAAGCAAAGCAAAAAAAAAAGTGGTTTATTCCCTACTTCCCATCAGCAGGTGATGGTCAGGTATTGGAATAAGCTGCTCAGGGAAATGGTGAGATCACCATCCCTGAGAATGTTGAAAAGCTGTGCGAATGTGGCATTTAGAAATATGGTTTAGAGAACACAGTGACAGCAAGTTAATGTTTAGCTCAGCTTCTGGAGTTGACCTGGCATCTGGTGACTCTTGCACTGCTGGTATGAGTGCCATAAACTGTTAATGATCTTTGATGGAAGAGAATGTTACAAATGGACTGTCTACATGCGACAAACTTTGTAATTAAGGAAGAATTTTGAAGGATGATAGATTTTCTCATGAGATCCTAGAAGTGAAGTGATTGGAACTTCCAGGATTGCCTGTCTGACTTGTTTATATAGATGTGACCAGGAAGTGCTCTCATGTGCAGCTGTGCATGTGTACACGCATGTGTGCAGGGGACAAGACTTCAATAATTCTCTGTCACCTCAGTAAGAAGTACTTTGTGTTCTGATCAAATGCCTAGAGAGTTAATGTGGTATGGAGTTAACTTTCCCAACAGCAGCCCCTGTGCATGCTCTGCATTTTTGGCAAAGGGGAGTTGATAATACACCAGTGTTCTGGCTACTGCTGAGCAGTGCTTGCAGAGCTTCAAGGCTGTCTCTCCAAGTCTTCCCCAAGACCAGTAGGCTGGGGCTGAGTGAGAGGCTGGGAGGGAATGTAGCCGGGACAGCTGACCCAAATTGACCCAAAGGACATCCCACATCATATGATGCTGCCCTCAGTAATAAGAACTGGAGGAAAAGAGGAAGAGGGCATTCATGGTGAAAGCATTTGTCTTCCAAAGCGACCACTGTGTATGCTGAGGTCCCAGGAAGTGGCTGGAATAGAATCGTAGAATCATCAAGACTGTAAAATACCTCTGATATCATCAAGCCCAACCATTAACCCAGCACTGCCATGCTCACAAGTAAACTATATCCCAAGTGCCACATCCACACATTTTTGAACACTTTCATGGCTGATGATTCCACCACTTCCCTGAGTAGCCTGTTCCAAAGTCTGACTACCCTTGCATTCCTAATAACAAATCTAAACCTTCTTTGGTGCAATTTGAGGCCATTTCCTCTCATCCTATCTCTTGTTACCCAGGGGAGAACTGGGTAACAAGAGATAGGATGAGAGGATGGTATAGCCTCACCTGGCTATACCATCCTTACCCTCCCTTCAGATAGCTGTAGAGAATGATAATGTCTCCCTTGAGCCTCTTTTTCTCCCTCAGCAACCCTTCAAGGACTCAATAAAGACTATCCCTATTTATTCTAAATGTGGAAACCACGGACAACCATGCACTCTCCATCATCAGACCAGTCTGGGGATGCTCATTTATGCCTAGAGGTCTCTTTGAGCTATTAACTCTAGGTTGCCAAAACACGGCAAAAGCAGACGCTGCTTTTCCAAAGACAGGATTTCTCAGATGACCTGTATGAAGAGACAGTAGTAGAAATGTGTTTTACATTCAGACTCTTTGATTCACTTCTATCTGTTACTGTTACCCTCTCTGCTGCTGGCAAAAAACAGGAAGGAGTGGCTGATACACCAGATGATCATGTTGCCAGCCAGAGGGATCTTAACAGCCCAGAGAAATGGGCCAACAAGAATTTGGTGAGGCTGAGCAAGGAGAAGTGCAAGGTCTTGCCCTGAGGATAAGCAAGTTGATGTTTGACTGTACACTGAGGGCCACTCAGCTGGAGAGCAACTAGGTAAATAGGACTCAGGGAACCTGGAAGATTCCAAATTGAATATGAGGCAACAGTGTGTCCTTGCCAAAAAGACAGCCAATGGAGCAGACGGGATCCTGTGCTCCATTAGATAAAATACCACTAGCAGGCCAAGGAAGGCAATTTTTCAGTTCTCCTCAGCACTACTGAGGCCATATCTAAAGGCCTGTCTTCAGTTCTTGGCTGCTCAGTATAAGAGAGACATGGACATACTGGAGAAAGAGTCCCACAGGGGCCATGAAGATGATGGGACTGCAGCATCTCTCCTAAAAGCAGTGGCTGAGAGAGTTGTGAGTCAGAATCCTGAAGAGAAAGCTCAGGTAGGGGAATCATTAACATACACAATACCTCCAGGGAGGGTGCAAAGAGGATCAGCCAGGCTCATTTTAGCAGTTCAAGTGACAGGATTAGAGTCAGTAAGCACAAAGTGAAACACATGCAGCTCCTCCTGAACCTCAAGAAACACTTCTTTAGTGACACAGGTGACTGAACACTGACAGAGGTTGTCCAAGGAGGTTTTGCAACCTCCATCCTTGGAGTTATGCAAAAAACGTCAGGACATGGTCACGAACAGCCAGCTGTAGGTGGCCTTGCTTGAGCAGAGGGAACAGACCAGATGACCTCCACAAGTCCCTTTCAATGTCAACCATTCTATGATATGACATATTATTATATGTCATACAATGTATAATCAAAATGATTCAATTTCAGTATTGTCAACTAGATGACTTGTTTTGCTCATATCCAGAGAATATGTAGCAGCTTAGGGAGAGAAGAATAATCTGCATCCCTACATTTGATTAGTATGCAGCTGCAAACAACAAAGCACAGTAGGATGGTCTAGCTTATCATTATTAGTGGGATTAAGCTCTTACCTCTGGTGTTTCAGAATACAGCTCAAAATAAAATTCATTCACAGGAATATATCTATGCAAAACTCACTGCTTCTGTTTCTACTTCCTAGCAGTAGCAATGATGATGTTTTTCTTGATATTGCACAAAACAGATCACCTTGGTAACGCCGCTATGAATATTTACTTACAGTGTAACCAACAGGCAGAACCAATGCAGCTGAATTTAGTGCTGAAGAAAAAACAACGAAACAAAACTCTGCCTCCCCTTCTATGTTTTCAAGACTCCTATACATGTAGAGGATTCCACATAGAAAGTTTTACCTTGCTGATGTGCTCTGGTGCTTGATCTGGCTGACAGCTGAACTCACCACCTATCTGGAGGTCACTGACACAGGAAATCGAGTCTCTCAGCTCAGTGAGCTTCTGGCTGCCCAGTACAAGGACTGTTTGGTAGGGTTTGTGATCTTTATGCTACAAAGAACACAGAATACAAACTCCAGATAAATTATAACTTGTCAGCATCAGCACTGCTCTTCATTTGACAGCTTAAGGTCATTACTGGCAGCATCTGGCACATCACTTCTCTGAACAGCATCTTGCCACAGCCTCTCCTAAGAATGATATTTAATAGTTTTATTCAGGACCTCAAATGTTACATTCTCCATCAGAAAGTGCAGAAAAGACAGGAAGTCTGAGCTCACTTATTCCAAATCTAGAAAAAGTTCTTTCGTTATCATATATTTATTTTCAAGTTTTGAGCTTTCTGTAAAGTAAATTAACTACTGTGTAATTATTGTAAAAGTTTTGTTATGTAAACCACTAACCGAATGAAAGTCAGATTCTGAAAAAGCCTTAAGAAATTATCAGAGTTGAAGAGTTTACCACATGTCATCAGTAGATTCACTGATTTTAATTGCTTGGGAGAGCAAGATGTTATCTGAATAGGAAAGAATCAGAATACAACTCAGAGAATTTCATACCAACCTTCTGAAATATAACAGGATAAAAGATATTCAGAGTTAAAAGTAGTTCTCCCTCCTCAATAAGATCTGTTGGATCATCTGGCCTCTTTCCAGTTGCATGTGACTCCTGAAAAACACACACACACATGTACACACACACACACATAAACACTCGGCAATGGTCAGAGAAATGCAGAGGAACATCAATTCATTTTTAACTATGTAGCCTTCTGAATTGAAAAAAGCCTATTTCCTCCAAGGTGGAAAGGTGAGAAACTGCTCTAATTACTGACTGCAAGCATGTTTCTTCATTTCTCAGCTTTGTTGCAAGACAGCTGGCTGCTCCTTGGCTATTGAGAGGCCCCACATAAAGGCATTAGAGGCTGCTGTCATTCTGCCCTCATGGAATCCAGCTGCTACCAACTTTCACCACTTAATGCTTTCATATGTAAAGGGAGATTGCAACACTTAATTTGGGAAACGCTAATCTAGAAAATATACACAGAAATATATGAAAATTACAGTCAGTGTAGCACTTCCTCTTATTAGGGAAGCTAGACATAGCTGGAGGCCATAATTTCTCCAAAATCAAAACCAAAAACCCAGCACTGCCCTTGCCACAGTACTGTGTATCAGAAAAGAAACAAATGATCCCTACATTTTCATCCTGCTTTGTGTTTAAGACACAGCCCAGCTGTGAAGGTACTTTTCTGCAGCCATTTCCTCTTTTTCCAATAAATCAAGAGTGTGCTCCTGCACGAACACCTCCTACCAGCATGGAGTATTCCTCAGATTTAGTAACAGGAACTTGTACTCCTGTGAGACTCAGAGATATTTGTGCTCTCTGCTTTGCATCTGCCTTCTTCATGTGACACATTCCATTGTGGTCCCAACCACAGAATCACAGCTCAGACACCGCCTGCTTAAAGAATGCGATAAATGACCATGTGCTCATTCTTTCAATGCATACAGCAGTACTCATTGAAACCCTTTATGAAGGTTTCTGTTGCTAATATTTTCTCAGATATCCCCCAGACTAAGAGCCCAGCAGAGCAGTTGCATCATGTTGTTTACATAATGTGCCTGGATCTCTGAACAGCTGAAACATGATAACTCACAACAGACCAGGAAACCTCAAGAGGAAAAACAAGTCTAATAGTCACATGAGGTTCTTTCCTCACTACACTTCTGTCCCTAATTTTTACAGCAGTTCATGGCTTGCTAAAGCCATGGACTCCAGCACTTCATTGTTCCTGAAAGAGTTCAAAGAATGTGCATATGTGGTGCTTAGGGACATAGTTTAGTGGTGGATCTGGCAGTGTTAAGGTAATGGTTGGGCTCAATGATCCTAAAGGCCTTTTAACCTTAGTGGTTCTATGAACATTTATGAAATGAGGTTTTGCTGTTTAGGACTTCAATGGTTAAGAAGGTATCATTAAAAAAACCCAAACTTATTAAGCACAGTTAAAAAATTCCAATAAGGCTTTTCAGAGGCTGATGACTACACTCTTGGTTCCTGGCAGTTTAGAATGGCTGAAAAACTTGGTTTACAAAGCTCAGAATTAGGAATTTACCACCTACTGTGCTGCTACTGTTTTCTTCTCTCAGCCCTACTGAAACCAGCTCACAATCATTCACACACTGAAGCTGTTTCCAACACTGGACACCAGGAGCAAAACATTACACATTTTGTCTAGGTCTATGTCTAGCTGTAAGTTCACAGCACTTAAAAAAAGCAGTCATATAGTGGTAACAAGATGGAGTTCCTCCTTAACTACATCCAGTACTAACAGACAGTAAAAAGCAGACTTCCTGTCCTATCTTTCTATAAAATGTCTTTAATCATTACCAGCAAACTTGTATCTGCAAATATTTACAGTGTACATTTCATAGAGGTGAATAAAAAAGCAACCAGAAGTTGGATTTTGGCTCTTGAGAGCCTGTAAGATGACAGGCAACCTACCATCTCATAAGTAAGAGTTTCTTGTCTGCAAGCCCGATCCACAATAATTGTTTCTTCTCTCCTCTCTATAGTCTTCTTCCGAATTCTGAGGGGCAGCAACATAAGACAAAATTTCATTCAATAATTTCCACATAGAATTTCAAGAATTTCATATTTTTTAATGACACAAGCTACTACAAAGCAGCTTTCAAGGAGCAGGATTCCTGTCTGTCTTAGTGGGACAGACTAACTTAAAACACTCATCTCCTGACTTTCATAAAACCTGAGAGTGCACAGGCCAGCTTGTGGGTTTTTTCCCCCTCATGTGCAAATGACAGGTTGTTTGTGAGTAATTTTACACTCACAACAAAAAACAGCAAAATGTTTGAAGAGGTTGTCCTAGAACAAAACACTTTGTGACTTTTAAAGAAACTGTTTCAACAAGTCTTTCCACTTCAAAAAAATTGAATTCATGTTCAAGCAAAGCACAAGGAAAGAAACAACCCACAAATATTACTTCTCAGCCCCATAGCATAGACACTTCAGAGAACCAAAAAACAAACCTTCATTATCAGTTGTAGAAGAAAGAGTACCATGAGTAGAATACCTGCTAAAATACATGTATTTAACCACTACATGAACACCCAATCCTTAACATCCAGGATAAGTTTACTCATCCTCCAGACCTCCATAAGGGTTTTCAGTAACAATCAGGCTTAACACTGATCACATTTCTAAACACATTTCTTAACATTAGTGCTATGTAAAGGACAGCAAAGGCCTGAACTGGCCAAGTTTGCCAGCTGACAGAAACCTTACATATATTGGTTATCCTCTGAAATGCACCAGTTGTATCAATAAATTCCATGCACAACCCAAAACCCAACAAAACAGAGTGGGCTCAGATAAAGAGGCTATCTGGATACAGCGTCAGTACTTACAGTCTGGCTGTTATAGAGTGACTTGAGAGTTACGAGAGGTATGAGATAGGTTTCTTTGCAGAAACCTCACACACATGATTATCAGAAGGCCCCTGCACACTCCAAACTTAGGCACTACTTCAGAAGCACCTAGGTTCAGAAATCCTTTTCAAATAAGAAAGAGGGCATATTCTGTATATCTTAATTAAAAAGTTCCTAAACAACATTCAGAAGACTCATACCAATGATGCCATCATAAGCTGGTGTTTCTGCCCTTACGGTATTTCTGTACGGTGCCTGTAAAGGGAACAAGCAGCCAGCCATACTTCCGTGCTGATTTCCCACCCCACCCCAAACAAGGGGACTGTGAGAGCACTGTAACAGCATACCGAAGAGTGAGCAGACTGCTATCTTCAGGAATAACATCTAGGTCCTCTTCTTTTTCAGAAGACATTAACATATCAATGCTAGAACAATAAAAAAAAAAACAGATAGAATCACAGAATCATAGAACAGTTTGGGCTGGAAGGGACCTTAAAAGATCATCTTGTTCCACAACCCCCAGCACCATTGGCAGGGGCACCTTTCACTGGATCAGGCTGCTCAGGGGCAGATCTAACCTGGTCTTGAACGCTTCCAGGAATGGAGCATCCACAAATTCTCTGGGCAACCTGTTCCAGTGCCTCACCACTCTACACAGTAAACAATTTCTACCCGATATCTAATTTAAATCTAGAGCTATCCTCTTTGGACACAGCAGTGATTTCTCACAGTCTGTGTAGAAGTATGAGAGGCAGGAACCTGAGGTGGTTTCACCACCTGGTCTTATTTATGAGTTCCCATTTCAGGTTGTGCACTGCAGCACACCAGATTCAGAGGAATCATCATATGTACATCCCCTCTTCTGCAGTCCTTCCCAGAAGCATTTTGCATTAATCACAATAAAATTTTATCCAGCTTAAAAATAGTCTGAGGAAAAAAAGATTTAAAACAGAGAACTGCTTTGAATCAGACTTGATTGCTTTTGTCTCTCACTTTTTCAGACTATATAAAGGCAGGGATTACTCCAGTGCCTAAGTCCACCTGCAGTTTGAGAAATACTAATCTAACTAACAGAAAGATGGAGAACAGCAGTTTGGAGAACACAGTTCAACCTTTTAGATGAGGCTGTTCTCCAGGCAGCATAGCGCTGTTATGAACAACCACATAATCAAGTAAAGGACATCCCCTGACAGACAAATCAACTCACAACTGACCCTTTCTGTAAAACTGACAACATGACCAAATTATTTATCCAAAGTCTCCTGGCACACGGACCAGTGATCCCATACACCAAAGAGCCCAAGTCACTTGAATATGTGTAATATTAATATAAATATACCATTTTGTGGAAATGACTTTGTATTCAGTTTTTTAAACATCACAGGAATTATATGCAGGATCTGAATATGTTTATTACCTACCATTGTGAAGTTTCACTTGCATCAAAGGTGACAGCTTCCCATTTCCCTTCTGTGCCAGAATCCACCAACAATACGTTAAAACTTATCAACAATATTTGTGCTTTTCTTTCTTCCCATAGCCCTAGGTGGGATCTCTGACTGTGCTATCCACATCATGACCATTAACTGCTGGTTTCAGGGAAAAAACTAATATCCTTGGAAAAGCTGCTATATAGAGACACCATGTAAAATAACTAGACACTAAAACTGCTTCCTCTTTTTCCTTGTGAGGACTGGAAGGTATATAGTGTAAAAGGATACTGACACTGAACCCCTGACAAGTTCCATGAACCTTGCAAGCACTGGTACTGCCACTTCTCACTCCTGAAAAGTCAGAAACCCTCAATTTCTAAAGGAAAAGCAGAGCACCCTTTTTAGTATTGAAAATCTGTCTAATAGTTAATTACATATGTCATTGCATCACATGTACTGAAGTCTGGAAAGGCTTTGCTGTGTGGCCATACACACAAGCCATGCCAGAGCTCCCCCTGCATAACTCTACTGCTGCCAGTGGAACCATGTAAGCAATACTTGGTCCATTGTCCTGAGGAAGCCAGGCTTTACAAACAGGAATTATATGCTGATCCCTTCAGAAATGAAGGCTAAGTCAGTGTCAGACACCTAAGACATAGAAGCGTGTGCAATACAGAGTTTTCACTAGGAACACCTCACTCCTGACTGCCGCAAGCTTGGGATCGTACTGTGTCCCCACAAAGACTATTCCCTGCATGCATGACAAATTCACTAAGTGCACACAGTTACAGAGAGTGGAAAACACTGCCCATGCTGTTTAATGGAAACTAAGGTGAAGTGTAGGACGGTAATGAGGAACAATAGTTGAAAGTTCCTCTTGTAATAAGTCAAATGCCAACTGTTATATAAACTTATGTCCCCTACAAAGGTATTTTTAGGTGATCAGAAATAAAAAGGCTAAAGAGAACTCTCTGGAAATGTAGACTTGCACTTGAAAACCAATGAAGTTTTCAAAGCCTGTGACTTTACTTTTCCTAGATATTCTAGCAACACAACGAGTTTTCTCTTTTAGAAATTCAAAGATATTTTAGTATTTGGCCTGATACTTTATAGTAAGGAGTTACAGTGCTCATATTACTCTTTATATTGCATACATTTTAAAGGTAGTACCTTCATCACCTTTGAGACACTAATACCACAAGACACTAAATACTAATACATTAAGATGTTAATGCTAGCTTAATGCAGCTTTATAACACATCCCAAGAGATATTTACAACTACCCCTTCTAATAAAACAAGAGGGTGAATTAGGGCTGAAGTTGAATGAGGTACCTGCAAGCCTCACCTCTCTTGACCTACCTAAAACCCACAGAGGCTTAGCCTGCCCTATACATGCAAGAAACACATCACACAGAAGACAAAACAGAATAACATAACTCAGCACCTCCAACATTCAAGGACTTCAGTCACTCAAGCACCCATCATGAATACCAAAGTAAACTTCTTTGCTTACAGATTCCTGAGGCATTTGAACAAAGCTTAGAATTTTACTTTTTTGAAACCTTGGTTATTTAAGAGAATTACTGATGGAATCTTCCAGATAAAGACAAAATTTTACATCTGTTTAAGATCTGATGAACACACGAGCAATCTCTATAATGATTATCAGCATACCACTTGAGCAATATGCAAGTGAGTCAAATGCAAGTGAGGGAAGACACAAATTTTTTCCTGCATTCTGTTTGCAGAAATGTATTACAGGAAGAAAACAGAATTAAAAAAAAAAAATAGTAACCCAAAACCAAACAAACAAAACAGCAACAAAAATGAAGTAACAAATAAACAAAAAAACCCAACAAAACAAACAAAAAGTTTTAAAAAAACCCCAAAAACCAAACCAACAACAACAACAAAAAAAACCAAACCAGCCAAACAAAAAAAAACCACAGAAGCACTCCACAATAACCACATTGCACTGGGGTGCTCAAAGAGTTAAACAGCATTTAAACATGATACCATTTCTCCTCATCAGAAGACCCTACTTTGTCAGGAGTATTTAAATGTACACTATGTAACTGCTCTAAAAAAGATTTAATGATGGATATTGAAAAACTTCATCCTGAATCCCTGAAAGATTATTTTAATCCTACATAATTTTAAAAATAGATGTAGGAGTATCCACATCTTCCTATTGCTCTTCTACCCCAAGAAAACCTACTTAATTTGTCAGAAGTTTCCTCAGAAGTAGAGTCAGAAAAACCTGTGTTTGTATCCATTATATGTTCATTTCAGCACTTATAAAATTATATTTACACCAGTAATAAATGTGATCCCAGGATACCATAGAACAGATCTTGGTGTAGCTCAGTGCTCTCATCTCTCCTCAAGATAGGAGTATGAGCAGCTCAAGGCAGGTGAGCGAAAGTGATCAGAGGTAGTGATTTGAGGTTGGCAAATGTGAAGGAGAGACTCAAGAGGCTAGGGACATTTAATTTAAAAGCAAAAGCACATGGAGATTAAAGATTGGGATTTCTAGTCTGAACAGGGGAAAGGTTGCACTAGGATGTGCAGGTATAGCTTAATTCTCTTGCAAAGCCAACAAAAGGCTGCCAGATGATCAGTTCTCTCCCCTTCATAGAACACCAGTCTTTTTTTCCCTTTCCCAAATGACCACTGCTCACAGTACACTCAGCCTCAAGCAGACAGCATTGCTCTGTAACACGAGCAAATGCAGACAGCAAGTGAAATGCAGCAGGTGTAAACTGAAGAAAGCAGAACAGAAGAAAAAAAGCAGAAGGAATGTGGGGAAAAAAATAAAGAAGCCACAGGAAAAACTCCTTGGAATTCAAACGAAAACAGCAAAGACAGGTGCAGTCAACAGAGTTGCCACAGAGAATAAAGCACAGCACAGGAGACTTCAGGGACCATCTAGACTGGAAGAGCTTACAGAGTAATTGTCACAGTTTCTGCCACTTCAGAATATGTTTTTTTTTCTTTAAACCAATATCATCCACTATTTTTACTAAATCTAGCAATGGTAAAAATTTATGCTAGTCACCAGAACTGTAACAGGTGAAGCACAAAGTTATACAGATAGGATCAGAACTCTGGCATGTCTTCCTTACTGACAGACTACAGGTAAATAACTAACTGTGATGCTTTCTACAGGAATTACTACCTGAAATCAGGCCTTTTCTACAGGCGAAGGACAATTCTCACTATCCACGTGACCTGAAAGCCTTCCACCCATAGCTTGTTAAATTTGCTGCTGCCTCAACGCCCACTAAGCATTTACATACCTCTGACTTCACCCCCAGCCCTGAGAAAAACAAGTCAGCGGAGGCTAAAGACCAAGAGACACTCAACAGGTACTGTATGCAGCCAGCTGCCTGAACTACTCTAAAAGAACTTTTTAAGGGATTCAAACTAAAAGAGTAGGCTTAGATTAGTATTAGGAAGAAGTTCTCCGCTGTGAGGCTGTTGAGGCACTGGAACAGTTTGCCCAGAGAAGCTGTGGATGCCCATTCCTGGCAGCATTCAAAGCCAGGCTGAATCAGGCTTTGAGCAACCTGTTCTAGTGAAAGGTGTTCCTGTCCACGGCAGGGGGATTGGAACAAGATGATCTTTAAAGTCCCTTCCAACGCATTCTCTGATTTTATGATTCTTTGTTAATACAAACAGATGCCTGGCTTATTACTTTGTATAAGGTATATGTTTCATCGTACAACTGCTGTCTCCTAAAACCATTACGACGTTCAGGTACCCTTAAGTACTTAACCAGTACCATGTTGCTAAATGTTCACCCATGTAACTTTAAGCGCCAAACTGTTTGTTCAAATTCGCAGGATGTAACAAAGTTTCCACAACTGGAGCACTACCCTCCACAAAAACTGTTTGCCTTCATGGCATTTTTGGCCTCCAGAGATTTTGGTGACCAACTCTTCGTAAGGAACTGTATTACAAGAGGAGTATTCAGTAAAAATGAGAAAGGGGCAAATTTAGACTGGGTATTAGGAAGAAATTCTTTACTGTGAGGGTGGTGAGGCACTGGAAGAGGTTGTCCAGAAAAGCTGTGGGTGCTGGAAGTCTGGCGGTGTTCAAGGCCAGGCGGAATGAAGCTCTAAGCTGTTTGGCCTAGTGGAACGTGTCCCTGGACACGGCATAGGGCTATATGGCTTCTAGGTCCATTCCAGCCCTCTGACAGTCTATGACCTTGTATTTACTCGGGAAATAGAAACAAACGCGCGCCACAGGCCCGGAAGAGGCTGCTCTGAAGCGGTTTTGCCCGAGCACCTTCCGCTTCTCCCGA
>NW_005054323.1:5685552-5707997 GCF_000277835.1 Geospiza fortis
CCTCTCCTGCCAGGCGGGAAACACCGGGAAGCGCTCGCTAGGGAGAAAACAACTTCGCGAAACAAAACAAAACAAAACAAAACAAAACAAAAAAAAACCCAACCCACACCAAAACCAACCAAACAAAAAAGCCCAAACAAACTAAACAAAGCATTGGCGCAGCTTAAGACTGTCCTCTCATTCTGCCACTTGTTATCTGGGGAAAATGACCGACCCCTACCTGGCTACAGTCTCCTTTAATATGCTTATTCTCCTCCCAAAGTGAAAACTTAATGCCTTGGTACAACGAAAAAGGCTAATGGGGTACATAACCTTTTACCTAACACTGCTCATACCAACATTTAAAAAAGGATATATATATGTGTATGTATATATATATCTGCCAACCATCTGGTAGTTCCCCACTGAAGTAGTGTGACAAAGCTGACATGAGCACAACCTGTTAAGGAAAACAACAGAAGTAAATCTGACTTGGCCTAACCTGATATACCTGGTGCACATGCTCATTGAACCACAGCCTTTGCACTTGCTTCAAGACAAAATACCAATGGAATCAGAGAATCAAAATATGGCTTGAGTTCAAAGGAACCTTAAAGATCATCTAGTTACAACACTCACTGCTGTGAACAGGGATACCTTCAAGTGGAACAGGTTGCTCAAAGACCCTGTCCAGCCTGGTCTTGGACAGTACTGGGGATGGGACATACACAGCCTTTCTGATCATCCTGCTCCAGTGCTTAGCCCTCACAGTAAAGAATTCATCTTAACATCTAATCTAAACTTGCCTTCTTTCAATTTAACGCTATTGCCTCTTTTCTTGTCGCTACCTGCTTTTATAAAATCTCTATTTCCTTTTTGTAAGCCCCCTTGAGGTACTGGAAGGCCGTAGTGAAGTCTCCCTGAAGCCTTCTCTCCTCCATAGAGAACTACTATGAACAAGTCCAGCTATCTCAGCTATTCCTCTTACTTCTCTAACTAAAAAAATAATGCTGGGAAAAGAGGTATATTATCAGATGGTGTTGAAGCAAGGGGTGAAGATAAACCTGAAGGAGTTCGTGAAAGGAGACTGGGCTTTTGCATGCTGTATGGAATGGGCGGAATAATGAGAGAAGGTTATGAGATTTGCCTGCTAGTTTCACAAAACAAAGTAGTATAGGGGAAGTTAAGAATGTAGGAAAGCTCAGCTAGAGCATATTTTGCTTTGCTTAGCAATAACAATGTGGCCTAAAGCCCTTATACCTCCCCCAGTTATATTCAGATTTGCACAGCATTTCAGTGCTGTATTCTTTTATTAGCTCTCATTAACTTCTGCCTCTTAATTGTAGGTATTATTCCTCATTAGGAAAGCTTTGCTAAGCTCTATTTTTCCTGTAAGTATAGACAGTCTCTGTTTCCTTCTTCAGTTACACCCTCTGCTTTCTTCATCCATCACCTTTGTGCTTCATGACACTCCTCAGCTCTGGAGAAGTGCTTGATTAAGGGCTGTTGCCCTCACTTCCTGTTGCATCCTCCCTGAAACCTCTGAGTTGTGCCATGAGGAATATCATTCCAATTTCCAAGGCCATGCCTGCCTTGTTATGTGTTCGTTGTTATTGCCTATGCTTTGTTTATTTTATTTCTCTTTATGCACTTGCAACATTACCTGAAATCTGAAAACACCCCATCACTTATCTGATGTAGCCACATCGAGGGTGGAAGTGACAGGGCTGTACTGATCTAAGCGCAGTGTTGACATAAACAGGTGGGAGGAATTTCAGCCAAAGAGTTGCAGGATTAAACCCTACTCTTCCAGAAATCTATCAGGGATTTTTAGTGTTCCATAGAAAGGAAATAAGATACTTATTTTAAAAACCTTCCTTAGAAAACCAAATACTGTGGAAATCAGCGGGCAGGGTTTTTTTGTAAGACCATGTGAAAATGACATCACAGAATTCCCCACCACAAGGGCGGTCACTGCCAACACAACAGTGTCACAGAGGGTAGCGAGGTTTGGAAGGAGCTGGAGGCTGCTGTGCTGCAAGTATTCATGATTCTCGTCATAATCCTGTGAATTTTGACAGATAGAATATAGTTAGATATATGAATTTCCCTCACTGCCTCTCTTCCTTCTCCTCGTGGTGGGTTTGATTTTGAAATTCTTCTGTATTCATTAAAAAAAATCCAAAATTGTAAAATACACAGACCTCAAGCAGAAAGACTTAATAAGAAGCTCAAGGAATGGCTAAGTTTCTTGAAAATACCAAAGCTGGTAATTTTTAATGTGAATGGATAATTCGTTTTCTGTTTTGTTTCCAAACTTCAATATTAAGCAATCATATACTTATAAAGCCACTCCACTCAATCCAAATCCTCTTAAGAACAAAGAGAGCTGTTTATTTTTATAGCTTGGAATTAATCTGCCCTTTATATACTAGGCATAAGGCCCATGGGCATTTCAAGGTTTCCAAGAAGTATTTACTTTTCTCTGCTAGAAAGACTTTAATAATTCAATAATAAAGCCATGAAGGATGTATGAACAAGTCAAGGAGTATAAACTGCAGGTATTAGGCTGAACTCTGTAGTAAGTGCTGAAATCCAAAGAGCATTGAAAGTACACTGAGTTGGAGAAGTGAAGATAGTATAAAAGATAACTGGAAAACAAACTAATAAAAGTACTGTACTTGCCAGAGGAATCAAGAAAAGTTGTAACCTATGTGTATTCTGTATTTTGTAGTACTGTGGTATCCTGTGAGCTTTAAAGACTAATTTCCATGTTCACAATTACAGCTACAGTCAGTAAACACTGTGGATATATAACAACTTTGAAAAGCCGATCCTAAATGGTCCTGTGAATCTAAAGTAAAGACCCTAAACCCCTGAGTTCCAGGCTAGTCTCCTAACACAAGAAGCACCCTTCATTCCTTTCTTGATTCACACAACTGTAGAAGCGCATAAATTTTGTGAAGCTAATCACATTCCATGGTAGTATTGAATAGTACTTCCTCCAACAGACATAGCCTTAATATAATGACATGAGAATGCTTATTAAAGGGTAGTTTTGTGGCTTAATCATAAATTCAATTTTATGCTAGTCTCAGCCCTGTGTCAAATCACTGAATTTACTGGGCTTGCACTTCATCCAAGTGATGATCACAATGATCATCACTTAAGCTCCAGCAGGAGTATTATGACTAACAAACCTAGTATTTGTAGGTAGTCTAAAAATACCTTTGGCAAACTGGTGTTGAACGTTATTTTTATTCAGTGTTTTAGAATTTGCTTCATCCTTGTTTGTTACACCAAGGTTGAGATCTGTGTTACCATTGTACCTTGGTAGGCAAGGAACACTGTCACAGTTTTTTAAGCACTGACTGTGTCAGCACAGCAATTACAGAACTATGCAGAGGGCTGTAATTTTGGGAGATGAACTTTCAGCAGTTGACAGTTTTTTCTTTGTCATGCACTCTACTTCTGGCCTTTGTTCTGGACAGCAGCACCCAAAGAACTGATCAAACCCAGTTGAAAGCACTGCCCAAACCCTTCTGAGCAAGGATTTTTTAACTTGGCTTATGCTAAACTGTGATCTTTATAGGATAATCTCACACAGGGGTGCATCAGGACAGTTGTTCCCACTAGAAGTGGAAACAAAAGGGAAGGTCTAGAAACATCTGTCCTGTCACTGCTTCCAAAATTCCCATGACAATGAAGAGTGGTCTAGGGGTGTAACAATCTTTGTGTCAAAGACTCTCAAAGTCAGCCAATAACATCTTTTACTATTACACCTGAACAAGAATTGCATTCCTAAAACATAGCAAGAGTTGGGACAAAACATATCTTACATTATTTTTATAATAAATACAATAAAATATTAATGTTTGGTAACACATCATAATGGGTCTACATGGATCTTTGTTTAAACATGAAAACCTGGAGGCAATTTGAAAGCTGTGTAACTAAAATATAATTCTGTCCAAAGACAGATGTTTAACTTACTTTTGGTTCAACTCACATTTGGTTCAGATGATTTTTGCATCTCTTCTCAAAAGTGAGAGCACTTCCCAAGGGTAGCACATTGTTTTGCCAGAGTATATAGTATGTTGTTTTGCTCTCACACAAGGTAAACAGAAACAACTAAAAAAACTCAAACCAAATGGAAACAGAAAGGGAAGGAAACATATGTGATTGGTAATTTCTGAATTTTTTCTCTCATTTTTTGGAATGAATTTTCTGAATTTCTAATTTTCTGAATATTTCTGTTGCATAACTTAATTGAGAATCAAATGAGTACGGGATGCTTTAATCTCATGAATGTTGAGTAGTCAGAATGATTTCTCTCAAGGGTTTTCATCTATCTCTAATGCTTGTTCTTGCCTGCCATTAAAACAGATGAAAGTTGAAGAAGAAAAGCTGATGATCGGGATGCATATAATCCAAACCAGATCAAACAGGTGTTTCATTTTCAGATGTTGCTGAACCACATCATTCTGGCAGCTGCATTTGAGTAGACTATTAGAATAAGCAATGAAGTCCACCAATAGGGATAATTAAATTTAAAAATTGTAAGATGTAGGATATATTACATACTTGATCTCCCTTGGTGAGGTCTCTTTTCAAGGTTCACACTATACATATACATATACATATACATATACATATACATATACACATACCATATACCATATATACAGTTTTCTCCCAGGAAATTTCTGCCAAAATTTTCTGTCATCAAAAGTTTAGGTGTTCTTTCCAGAAAATTTGACCTGAATCTCAATGACAGTCAACATGACTTCACTTTCTGAGGCCAAACTACAGGTTTATGGCATAGGAACCTTTTATGAGTCTAGCTAAGTAACATATCTAATGAAAGACTGAGAAAATGTTTACTAGTACAGTTTTACATGCCAGTTTGCCTAAGGTGAAGTAGTACATAAAAGGTGCAGATTTGCAGGGATAAGTTGCACTACAACAAAATTACTTAACCTTTTTTTTCAATGTCAACTGCCAATGTGCTTGTACAAGACCTAAGGAGCTATAAACTTCCTCCAGGTACTTTTTCTCTTTGAGTTGAAGTATTTCCTAGTCAAAGCATGCAAAGATTTTATGTGTCATCAAGCAGGACTATAGCTGAGCTTCTGCAAGTTGTCTTACCTGATCCACCTTCTTCCTTTGGCTGAAGACTTGGTAACAATCTTTCATTTGTAAATCTTTCGTTTGCACAATATGTAACTGCCCCCTCTAGTCCTGAACTTTCCTTTGAAAACTATGGAGGGAACCTTCTCACACAAATTCATGGCTGGAGTGTGTAATTTCTGTTTTATATGTTTGGAGGGCTGATTACAGAAGTACTCAATACTTTGCTGAGAAAAATAAGTTTATCTTTCAAAGAAAATCAAGATGCATTTGATATCAGTGTAAATGTCATTGTCTTGGAAATATGGAAGACTTTATCTATCTATCTAAAAAAATACCCTGTTTTGAACTATTATAAATTAGTTGTGAAACCTAAATAAATGAGCTTATTTCAACTAACTTGCCTTGAAATTTTGTAGCCTAGAAATTTAGTAGATAATATCCTTCTGTCTTTGACTTCAGAAAGGTATTTCAATGCACCAGCAGGGTAATTTCTATAGTTATTTTATGCCATAGTCACCACATATTAATCTGTAAACTTTGGCATAATTAAAAAAAATTAATGAAAGAAAAGGAAATAAATGGTTCTGAATAAAGACTAACTTGAAAAAACTCCAAATGAGCATTTGGAATGCTTGCAGCCTTTTTAAGTAAGAAGAGGGTGAACAAACAGATATATTCTCTCTAGTACAAAAGCATTTTAACACCATAAATTTTGTTATTCTTTTATGGTTAAGGTGTCCACTCAAAGAGATGGATGTAGTCTATAGACTATATTATAGTTACTGTTTTTCTGACTTTCAAATCTAAGTATAGAACTCTCTGATGGTCTTTAAAATATTTTCTTCATGTGATTGGAGAACAAACTATTATTTCTTTTTTTTTCTTTTTCATAGTTACCTTTTTTTCCCCCAAGAGCCTTAGTCATGCACAAAGACCCCATTTTGTCCTGTACACAGAACAAACAGAGAAAAGAGGATGGGACTAGGGCATGTTTATTGAGGAGACAGCTGTGACACAGTGCTCTGCCCACAGTGCCAGCAGTCATGTCCTACTGAAGAGTTCCTCAATAGTTCATCACCCTATTCAAGTGTGACGATGATTGTTCTTGACGGCGCCTGAGGGTCTTGCCCCCATCTTATCCTTTGTGCCATCTCCATAGATTACTCCTAGCAACAATTTTTGTGTAATTTAAAGGACTTTCTATTACACCAAATGATGATACCTCCTTGTTGAAAATTGGCTGTTGCCATTTCTTTAGAATAGTATCAATGAATATTCAATTTTGCCAGGATGGGAGTTAGAGTCTGTCCATGTACATTTGTTCTCCCCCCACCAAGAGTCAGTGAACATTCAAACAAACAAACTGTACAGTGTTTTGGTCACAAGTGTATGCATCTGGCATAAATTGTGTGTAATTTTTCAGCTTGCTTTACAGGGGATCACTGTTGTTTCTTGCTTTGTGCCTGAAGTTCTTATGGGTGAAGTTGTTTTGAAGTGGATCAATACTGTGTTTTCTTGTGCGTCAACCATTGAGGCATCCTGAGTGGGGACAGTTAAAGTAACATACCATTGTTTAGATAACAAAGCTGACTGGAAGAATTCTGCTTCAAGTGGGTTCAGGTAAGAGCAACCTTTTGTGTATAGATAGTTTTGCTTAGTAAACTCCACTGAAGCTGTCAGGCTGTCTGGTTGGGTCAGTGGGAGGCTTCCTAGCTCTATCAACATGAAGGCAATCCAGTTTGCCTGTGCAAAGATATATTGCCTTGGGTCCTGAAGAGACATCCAGAGAAAAGTGTTTCAAGCATTTTAGGCTGTTTCTTGTGCTGCACTACTCATGGTCTTGGTCCCTTACATCCATCTATTAAGGTATATTAAGGTATAATTAATCCTTCTATCCAGACCAGCAAATCTGATTTGTCTTTAGGAGCTGAATAGATGTGATGGAGTGTTCCACCCTATATAGCATCCGAAACTCTTAAATAGAGACAAGTTACCAATAAGCAATGCTGTCCACAAGAAAACCGCTTTCTATCTCACTAGTAAACAGTGTATAAAATCAGCAGGCTTGGGAAAAAATGACTTGTCTTCTGAAAAGTCAGGGCTAACATGGATTGTAATGCTAGGAATAGCCAAATAACAGCCTCCAGTATACTGGCTCTTCCTTTGGAACAAAAAGTAATCCTAAAATTGTGAAATTTTTGGGAAAAACTTTTGGTTGAAGGTGGCTGCTGCCAATAGTGAAATGTTGATGGGGCAAGAACACAAATCCTCATCATAGCATGTTCTGCTGAGAGTTTATGACTTCTGATCCTGATTATTAACAACTGCCCTGTAAGTCTTTTCGATATTTTAGTATCCAGACAATCACAGGCAGAAAAATCTCAGCTATGGGTGGTGATTCCAAATGGCTCTAAATTCCTGTAAGTTTTGGTGTCATTGCACAGAACTGAAAACATGTGTTTTTCCATGCTGATTGTTATTTATTTATTGGGGTTTTTTGGGGGGGTTTGGTTTTTTTCATAAATTGGATTTTTAAAAAGCCTCACTGAGTGATTTTTTACACCTTGTGGTGAAAGAATGTGCTGACTTGGGCAGAGTAAGAGTTAATTTTCTTCTCAGTGACTAGCATGGAGCCATGTTTTGGATTTGTGCTGGAAACAGTGTTGAGATGTTTTTGTTAATACTGACAGCCAAGGCCTTTTCCACTTTTCATACTCCTCGGCTGGTGAGAAGACTGGGAATGCCTGGGAAGTTGGGAGGAGACACAGCCAGGACAGCTGACGCCAGCTGCTATCATGCTCAGTATATAAACTGGGGGCAAGAAGCAGGAAGTGGGAGGACATTTGGAGTGGTGGTGTTTATCTTTCCAGGTATGCAACCAATATGCACAACAGACCCCTGCTTTCCTGAGGATGACTGAACATGAAAAATGGTGAATTAATTTCTTGTTTTGTTTTGCTTTGTTTGCATGTGCAGCTTTTGCTTTACCTATTAAACTGTTTTTATCTCAGTCCATGAGTTTTCTAGCTTTTACCATTCTGATTCTCCTCCCAGTCTTGCTGGTGGGGGAATGAGCAAGAGGCTTTGTGGTACAGAGTTGCCAGCTGGGGTTAAACCACAAGCATAAAAGTGAGTTTTGAAGCACTCTGTGATTTTGTCCTGCTTGCAATGTGTTTTGTTTCATCAGTGACTTTCTCTAGAATTCTGTGTTAAATCCATCATGCCAATCATCCTCTTCATATCTTGCTATGGTTCAAGTTACTAGAAAGATTGTCTCACTTCTCCTTATGGTATGACATAAAAGCTACATCTCACTTCACTATTAAAAATATCAGCTGTGTGAGGCAGATAGACTGTTCATGCTGCCAAGCAAATTACTTTGCCCCTCTAGAGTAGTGTAAAAGCAAACCTTGGTGTCTTCTGAACCAAATACACAGTGACTTCCTTCAACACAGGCTTCCCACTCCTTTGCCAACAAAACAATTTTCAATCTACTAAATAAAGACCAGCTGTTAGTTACATGACTGGCAATAATCACACACATTTTGCATTGTGCAGGCATAATTCAGGGAGGTACATTGCAATCAGAAACTGGAAGCTATTCCTCTAAACAAATCTATTGAATGCCAGTGATGATAATTATTAGTGATTACTCACCGATTGCAAATGTGTTCTAGATTTAGACATTCTAAAATAGGGACAGCATGGCAGCTCTTCACATGGATATGAAGGTTAAATTTTTTATTTTAGCTTCTAATAATGACTCTTTGTTAGGAAAAAAGTAGTGTTCAGTAGCGGAAATCTGGACTGCCTAAGTTTTATACTGTTTTATATTTACTTCAAAGGCACATAGTATTTCAAGCTGAAAAAAAAATGAACTCAAGGTGGCAGAGGAGGAAGTGTTGCCCTAAAGCCTGTTAAAATAAAGAATGTCAGATGAAAAATAGTAGAAGAGATTTAGACTAGGTCAAAGGAAAAAGGGAAGTTGTTATAATTAATTTTTACCCTGAAAGCTATGCTACATGACATTTTTTGAAGAAATCAGATCTTTTGTGAGACCAGATGGCACAGCTGGAACCTGGAATGGCAGTTCATGTGAAACATTTGAAAACTGTTTTTAATTCCTGCGGGTTTTGTTGCTGTTGTTGTTGTTGCATTCTTTTCATCTGGAACATGGAGCTCATCTTACTGTGTGATGCAAGCAGTGCTATTGTCAATGAAAGGGAGAGAAGAGGAATGCATAAGAAGGAGGAATGCAGTTTTCAATCACTGTTAGGCTTCAAGGGAGGGAATTCAAGGAGAGCATTCTCTGTGCCCCTCTCTTCACTAATCATGCAGGTAAGCTTTGTAGATGTTACAGAAAATTTTGAACATTAGTGTCTTGAAAAGTTGCTTCTTCACTTTCTTACCAATGGTAATTTGGAGACTTATGTGATGTTTCAATTAATAAGATTTTCTACAACTAATACAATTTAATAACCATCTCTCATTGTTGTGCAAATAAATATGCATTCTGTTAAATGGACAATTTCAACTGATTGAATTCTTTGAGAGTTACTGTATATAACTAGACACTGAGATAAGCAGTATGAACAGGAGCATGGTTGAATTTGACTTGTGCCTTCAAAAAATGACTCTAATTTGGTCATCAAAACACTCCTCTCCCTGGCTGCATTTGTACTGCTGCTTCTGTGGTTTCCAGGATGTCTGCTGTCCACATTCCCTGCAGCAACATGCCCTCTGGACAGCAGCTGGCTGAGCCTGGCTCTCCATCATACAGGATTTCTTAACTGATGGTGCTTTCCACATCCTCCTCTGAACCATGGACCAACACAGCCATGCAAGGGAAAGGAACAAATAAACCAACACTGTTTGGTCAACTGCTTCCCTGCACTCTCCTGTGTTTTCCATTATGGAAAAAACCAATTCTGTGCTGCAGAAACCTCACATGACGGCATCTTATTTTTGTAGCCAGTACAAGTAAATGAATTGCTGTCATCTCAGCTGTCTTACGTGTTTATGGTGTCCCCATATCAGAAACATTAACTTAAACCACATGTTTTAAGTTAAGTTTAACTTAAACACAGGTTTAGGTACTACTGCTGCTCCCTAGGGGACATTTGGTTATTATTAGCTAGTAAGGCTGCAGCTGTGGCTTGACTGACCCAAGGAAATAACTGTCAGTAGAACAAGAATCACTGTGGTCACTGTGGTCTCTGTGGTCTCCTCACCTCCCACAGCTCCCAGTGAGAGGAATATGTAGTTATAGGCCAGGACTAATCTGGAGATAAGCCCATTGACCTTTGGAGGTTGTGCTATCTGTACACAGACCTATTATAGGCAGGTAGTGTATTCTAGGTAATTATATGGTCTTATGTGGTTATGCAAATGCCTGTGACAGTATCAAACCTAATGACACCCTGCTTATGCAAGTTAGTCCTGTTATGCCATGTTATAGTGCCGTGGCAGGAAAGCCTGGGCAGCCAGCGCAAGGTCATCCAGTCAGTATGTACTTGGACAGGCAGTAGAACTAGTTACCCAAGCTTCATATTAGTTCTCCGTCTTCTGTCTTGTCCATTCTATCCATCTGCCTTTTCATGTGGCTGCATCCCAGTGCTTCTACCTTGTTTTCCAATATGGATTTCCTGGCACACTGGCTCAAGCAGGAATAAAATCTTGTGAATACTTAAGACATGACATTGCATTTCCTAATCCATCTTTATAAGAAAATTTCAAATCCTAAATCTGCCTTGTTTGCAGTCAGTAAAGAAAACATAATCAGACACACCATTCTTAAGCTTCAACTTGCCGGATCTATAATTTAGTTTAATTCAAAACTGTCTAATCAAGAAGATTTTATTTTAAGGACTACAAATATATACCCTTCTGCTGAGTAATCATTGCTTCAGTGGGGAATAAAAAGCCTGCAAATATATTGGCTTCACAGCATGACCTAGTGTGGTTCACAGCCATCTGTGTTTACAGTAAGATATCGCCCACATGCATTAGTCTGTAAACAGTATCAAACTCCAAAGTTTTTCTTTTTTTCTCCTTCACTCTTCATATATACTCTCCTCTTCAGTGTGTCTCCATATAGGAGACATAAGTGTCTGCAAAAACACCTTTTTTTTGAGGTCTAGGCAATCTAGCAGTTCTCTGAGCTAGTACTTCAAAGATGCCTTTACAATATTAGTAAATAATTAAAGCATTGCTAGTTAGTTGTTGTTAGTACTAGGGGAGCATTTATTAGCTGCCCAAAACCCTACCTGGTCCTGTAGCAATGGTTGCATATTCAGACAGCCAGTGGATATTCAAGACCCAGTCAAAATGCCAATGAGAAAACATCATGAGTTTCCCAAATGTGTGAGGTGTGTTGGGGTGTTGGAACTCCACTTGGGTTTTGGAAATTCTCTATTTCTCCATGTCAATTGACTTCAGACTGTCAGCAAACTGTCTTTCAAATCAGTGCTGGTGCCAGGAACAGCCACAAAATTTATTTTTTAACTCTGTTATGTTTCTGCTAGCCTACATATATATTTGTGAATATGATTATGCAAAAGGTCTAAAATCCAAGATTTAACCCCACAGATGTCATTGGCAAAGAATGGAATTCAGATCAAGTTAGGACTCAGTATTTTTTTATAAGGCATTAAGAGCACATTTCAGGTATCATAGATGAACACATTTGTGGAATATGTAAAGCACAGCTTTTCTTAACATTTTATGACCTTCAGGACAAGGAAACACTCTTGGGCTTATCCCTGTTCATAAAGACACATTGCCCACATCTAACAAAAGAAAATTGACTCAACCAGGAAGGAAGTTCCATGATTGTTGAAAAGATGAAGAAATTCCAGCATATCCAGCATATTCTTACATCACAGAATTAATGGCCATGTGCAGCTCCTGAAGCAGTCTTGGGCTCGTCCTGCATTCCTATTCCCTGCAGAACCACTCCCAGTGCCAGAAGGTGAATTGCTGCTGCCATGGAAGAAGACAAGGCATTTGGTGAGAGGGAGTCTGAATGCAAAACATCTCCATGACAAGTCTTTGTAAATGCATATTATGCATGATGACACGGGGAGCAACTCACCCATTGCTGTCAGCCAAATTTTCCCTTTTTTAAATTAAGTCTTTTGTGACCTCCAAGCATTGACTGATCTGATTTGAAAGGTCAAGATTTTGGACGGCACAGCAGAGTCTGTTGACTGCTTACCACATGCTTCATTTTTGATTTCCTTGAACTGATAAGAATAATATAACTGCCTTGCTTAAGCCTTAACTATTTCTTGTCCCCCAAGTGTACTGAGAATAAAGCACTATGAATCTAATTAAATATGAGAACTACTTAGGAATTACCTTAAATATATGGTTAAATAAAACAAATATGCCATCAATCTTGGGTAGATACAAGAGCATGTGATAGATGACCCAGTCAGAATGGGCAAAGGCAGGTCCAGCCTTACCAGTCTGATCTCCTTTTATGACCAGCTGATCTGCCTGGTGGATGAGGGGAAGGCTCTGTCTGCCATGACTTCAGCAAGGCCTTTGACACTGTCTCCCACAGCACTCTCCTGGAAAAGCTGGCAGCCCATGGCTTGGACAGATGCACCCTTCACTGGGTTCAGAAATGGCTGGATGGCTGGCCCAGAGAATGGAGGGGAATGGTGCTGCATCCAGCTGGTGTCTGCTCATTGGTGGTGTCCCCCAGGGATCAGTGTTGGGCCCGGCCTTGTTTAATATGTTTACTGGTGATCTGGATGAGGGGATTGAGTCTACCATTACCAAATTTGGAAATGACATCAAGTTGGGTTGGAGTATCCATCTGCTGTAGGGTGGGAAGGCTCTTCAGAGGAAGCTGGAATGGCTGGAGAGATGGGCCAAGATCAGTGCCATGACATTCCACAAGGCCAAGTGCTGAGTTCTGCTCTTTGGCCACAACAACTCCAGGCAGTGCCACAGGCTGGGGCAGAGTGACAGGAAAGTGGCCCAGCAGGAAAGGGCCTGAGGGTGCTGGTGACAGCAGCTGAACATGAGCCAGCTGTGCCCAGGGGGCCAAGAAGGCCAATGGCATCCTGGCCTGTACCAACAATAGTGTGGCCAGCAGGGCCAGGGCAGGGATTGTCCCCCTGTCCTTGGCACTGGTGAGGCCACACCTCCAATCCTGTGTCCAGTTCTGGACCTCTCAATTCAGGAAGGACATTGACATGCTGGAACATGTCCAGAGAAAGTCAACAAGGCTGGTCTAGAAGGAAGGGTCTAGAACACAAGTCCTGTGAGGAGTGACTGACGGAGCTGGGGTTGTTTAGCCTGGAGAGGAGGAGGCTCAGGGGTGACCTTATCACTCTCTACAACTGCCTGAAAGGAGGCTGTAGCCAGGTGGGGGTTGGTCTCCTCTCACATGCGACCTGCAGTAGGACAAGAGGACACAGGCTTAAGTTGTGCCAGGAGAGGTTTTAAGTTGGACATTAGGAAGAAATTCTTCATAGGAAGGGTAATTAGATATTGGAATGTGCTGCCCAGAGAGATGGCGGAGTCTCTGTCCCTGGAGGTCTTTAAGGAAAAACTGGATGTGGCACATGGGGCCATGGTCTAGCTGACATGAGAGTAGGTGTTCAGTGTCAGGTTGGACCCAATGATATCAGAGGTCTTTTCCAATCTAATTGATTGTGGGATTCTGTGATAGACCAACAAACAGGATGGAGAAAAGGACACATCAAACAAATGTAAGCAAATTACAATAAAGAAATCTATGATGATTTACAATATTTTAGGCAACAATAACTTATGCAATGGAGAATGAGTTGTTTATCCTACTGGCCTTCAGCAGTTGGTGAAGCAATTGCCAGCAGTTTGAACAAGTGTGTCTGGATGGGTAGTCCTCTAATAACTAACTCACTTTGCACTCATAGCTCACAGTATCTTGTTAGTGCACCCATATTCTGAGTATGAGTTGACACTTCATGTACTGGAGTTGAAAAGGCCTGCCCTGGCTCAGTCATGTGGTGCTGAATTATTTCTCAGAGTGAGGACCCTGAAGAAATACTGAACTGTAAAAATCCAAAAGTAAAATTAGGGCTTTTAAAAGCGGGAAATGAGATTGGATCCGTTCATGAAAAGCTTTGAGGTACTCTAAACTCTGCCTTCTAAGTGAAATAAAAAGAGAAAATATTTCTTCTTCCTAATAATGATTACGTTCTTCAGTTAAAAATTAATTTTGAAAGCTTTTTCAGCTTAGCAACATAGAAACAGGCAAAATATTATCTGGTCTATTCATGCCTTACATTCTGCTGCAACACAGAAAACCAAATCTATTCTGTCCTAGCAGAATATCTTCTTGTTCAATAAAAGTAATTTTGTGGTTTTGAATAGAAACAGTAAACACTATGAAAAGTCTGAGCTGTCTCTTTATCAGTATGAGCCTTAATTTTCTTACCAAAAAACTGTTCTCTGCATAATTGATAGGAATACAAATCACTTTGTCTCCCAAAGGATCTCATATCTTGCTACAAGAACATAATTTTCTTTTTTCTTTTTTTGTCAGGATACCTCTGTGCTCAGCCAGTTTATTGCTCAGATGAAATCTTCTCCTCTTATCTGCCTGTAAACCAAACTTGGAACACTGAGAAAATATTCTCTTTAGAGCTTGTATATTACCTGACTACATGCTCTTCAATGTTTGGTATTTTGCTGATGCATGAACAGAAAATTTTCTTTAGGTTATATGTGGCCAGTAAATGAAATGCTTATTTGGGAAATGTCTACCCTCTATTTGATGTTTTGACATCTCCTGGGCTTGTGCCATACAAGCTGAGGACATTAATCAAGCCAGAATAACTTGAGAAAATTTACCTTCATTGCAGACAGAAGCATCCACACGAATTCCATCCATCCATGAGAATTTCTGATGGTTTAATGGCTTTTCAAATCAAAGTAAATGCATACCCATAATACACTGATTTCCCTGTCAATTTCCCTGTCAGGTTCTACATGTAGCATGTAGTCAGCATATGGCTAAACCAAGTATTTTCAAAAGAGCATAGGTACAGGAGGGGTTTCTACAAGATGTGTTAGCTAATTTATCTCAGAAGCCCAACATTTTCTATAAAAAGACTGTAAGTTCACCAGATGCTTGCTTTTCCTGCATAGTCCTCCACAAGTCCACTTATCCTCAAAGCCCTTTGTGAAGTATTTGTCTTAATTTCTTTCAGATAGTCTGCCAAATCAGTGGACAAGTGAGGTCCCACAAAGTACTATGATACAGAATGCATACTTTCAACCCTAATGAAGGAACAGTGGAAAACTGCTGCATACCAGAGTGGCATGGAAGCATATTAGTTGGGGAACAGCCTCATCCTAAAATGCCTACTGGGCTCTTGATTAGAGCCAGATCAGATACAACCAACATAAAGTGTGGACAAGGCAGGCTTGGATTCATCTATAACTCTGTCCATACTCTAAATCTATTATACATTCTAACTAATAAAGTAAATACAAAATTTTAAAGAAATTTGTTACACAAGTGTTGCATTTTTAGGACTTTGAAATAACAGGTGGTTTGAATGAGCTAATTAAATAATGGATGCAGTTAAAATTCAAAGTAAACTTAAGAAGCAAAGTACTTGAAACCTACAGTACTTGTATTTAAGTTACTAATAGATACTGTTCACTCTAACAAATATTAGTAAGAGAATACACCAGTTCATATTGTTCTTAATATGTGTCTCTTTCTCCATTGGCTAATGTAGAATTTTGAAGCCAGAACACTTATATTTAACCTTCAAGAGCTCTTACTAATATACTAGGCAGATGCTGTTATGTACAGAACAAGGTTTTTGTTCTCAGATGGACACTTAGGCTTTTCTCAGCTAAATATATGCATTTGGCTGCAAAATACAGAGGCAGTTCCTAGCCAAAAAGCAGCAAAATCTCTTCACTGAAGACAGACCAGACCTAGCATTACAGTAGGAACTTCTGAACATGGCAGCCTACATGACAAGAGGAAGGAATCATGTCTGTTTTGTAGGTCTGTGTTTTTTAGAAAAGGCATCTATAACATGAATAATCTGTCAATTAACAAGAGTTAAAATACAAGTATTTAAATAAATAAATCAATAAATTTATTTTCCAACAGTGTGAAGGGAAGGCCTTTGAGTACAATTTAACAACATGTTCTCTTAGTGAGGATCCTTTTCCTTTGTAGGAAGAAGAACCTTGATTTGTATATGTGGCATTTTGGATTTTATCTCAGTGATTTTATTTTGGTGGGGGGAAGGAAGGGGTTGCTTTTAGGCATTTCCATTCCCTGATGACTTGGACATGTAGCAACCATCTGTTCAGCTAGTTCAAGCATGAACATGTTGTCTTTAGAGCAATGAAAGAACAACAAAATGAATAGACAAAAGATGTGACATATTTTCTGGCAAGTATATATTTGAAAACTTTTGTTATTAAGGCAAAGAACATTTCTGTAAGGTGCAGTTACAGCTTTTTCCACTGCTTTTCAAATAGTACAGTATGTGATGAAAAAACACATGGAAAGGACTCAGCTACATAAGTAATATAATTTCAAAGTTGTCACTGTCTCCAGTTATTGCAGGATTTACAGGAAATCTACTCAATTTCTTGAAGCTAATAAAAGTATCAAATGACAAAACACAGTTTAGATTGTTAATAGGACCAAAGGTTTCGAAGGGAAAAAAGAGCCAATTAAAAATTAACCTTGGTGTAGCAATGCAGACACATCCATCAGGGTTTATTTAACAAGATATTCTGCAGGAAGAGGTGTATCATTTACAATATGGCATTCAAGCATCAAGCATCATGTTAGTGTCAGGGGCAGTGATGGCACATTTATGTATTTTATTTTCTAAACAAGTACCATAATGTAGTGTGGCTTTTTATATCCTAAAAAAAGGACAGCTGGATGAGAACAGTCAGAGGTCATTTTTGACCTCTATTAATCTATAATTGTGTGAAAATGCACTTTGACAAGAGGTTGGGAAAAAACCCATCAAAATACTTCCAATGAGATGAAATGTGATCATGAACAGAAAGAAGCTAAGAGATAAGAGTGGAAGAAGTACAGAGAATATCTTGCTGAAATGGCACAAAACTGCTGAGGAGAGGCGAGGCGAGGAGAGGCGAGGAGAGGCGAGGAGAGGAGAGGAGAGCAGTGACACCAAGGTAACTTCCATCGGGTGTAGGAAAGGAAAGGGTTAATCATCTGGCCCGATGTAAGGCGTTATAGGGGAGGCCTCTTAATCCCCTACTAAAAAATGCTTTTGGTTGGATAAATGAGCAGAAGGGGAGAAAAACAGAAAAGAAAACATAAAAAAGCTTGGAAAAGCAAAGAAAACTTCTCATTTTTATTTTGGGTGGGGGAAAAGGGAATGTGTTGGAATGTGCTGGAATGGAATAGAATGAAATAGAATGGAATGCCAGAGAGGGGAAGTGGGGTGGAACAGGATAAGAATGTTGAGAAGAGAATGTTGACCCGTAAAATTAGGAGGCGTGTAGGTGATGGGATGCCTACCTGTGCTTTGAAATGTAGTGAAATGCCAGGTAGATCTTTGGCTTAGTTGTTTAAAATCACAGAAAACAGAGAGACTTTTAAGCCTTCTAAAAGATAATAATGCTTTGGTGTTTTGTTTTGTGGTTTTGTTTGTTTGTTTTTTGTTTATTGGTATTCTGCATGGCTTATTGATTTCCTCATATATCATCCTGTTGAGTCTGACCTAGTACTCTGAGGTTTTGCTTGGAGGTCTGTACTTACATGGTGTATTAGTTGTTCATAAAGTGTGTGTCTAGTGCAATCTTCTTTAACCTTGAGCTTGGCTGTACATCCAGCAGAGGGTGAATCAGATACTCTGTGACTTACACTGTTATGAAAAGCTGTGCATTGGCTGTAGATAAATTAATTTTAAATGGTGTCAGCCTAAGAACAGCCTGACTCCACCTGGAGGAGGAGAAATGTATGTAAATGTTGGGGGGTATTTTTTGTTTCTAGGGCTAGAAAGTTTAAGTAGTCTTTCTTTGTGGCATCTTTCATGGCTCTCCCTTAGGAAGCTTATAAGGGCCTATAGAAAATAATCCAAATATAGTCCATAAGTTAGAGATAGCACCTGTACAAATGTGGATAGGAACTATTATGCAAACAATATCTGTGTAGATACATTGGTAAAAGAACTAGAGGCTGCCTGAAATCTGTGTGAGTTAATTGCATTATGCTTTCACTGAGGATCACTGATACAACCTGGCTTAGGTATACAGAAACAAGTCACATGGTAACCAAGGTAAACCTCTGTACCGTGTCCAAAGTTCATTGTTGTCCTCACCCTGGCTTTGTGAAAGACGCAGGGCTTCCCTGAACAGAGAAGACTTCCTCATGTGTCTTTTTCAAGATCCTGCTAGTGCTGAATATTGCCTCTGCAACATTTGCTTCATGCTAGTGAAGTGAAAGTGAGTGAAAGCAAATATGTCTGTGTGACAAAAAGAAAAGGCTTTACTTCAACATAGCCACCACTTTTAAACTTGGAAACCAGAGCTGGGAGTTTGAAACCACTCTGGTTCTCTAAAAGAATGCCCAGCAGATTATGAAAGTCTAGGTATTCAAATAAAATCACTGCATATATCTATTTGTGAAGGAAATAACACTGAGGTTTTTCACTTCCAAATAAAATTCTTGAGAAGTCTAACAAACAGGATTTAGATGAAGCAGCTTACTGCACAGAACACTTTCACTCCTAAGTGTAACAACTCAGTACTTTAGGCTTTGCTTGATGTCTGTATCTGTAAATCTGCGGAACACAAGTACTTTGGTGTTTTGGAAAGCCAGCTTTCTTCCATGTCTTTCATAAAAATTGTATGTTGGTGTGTTGATTCACGTCCTTAGTTCAGCCCTTTTGGGGTTTTTTTGGGGCCCAAGGCCAGACCACGTGTTTTGAGTGCACTGACTTACCTTACTCTAGTGCCTTCAATTGTTGCATTTACTTAGCTAGATGAGCTGCTTTGTGTCTTGCTACACTCTCCTTTCAGTTGGATGTGGGAAAATGGGTGCTGGAACTGAGAGCCTAGGGTAAAACTTGTTGCAGGATTGGGTAGTGTGTATGTGTATGTGCAGGAATTGAATTTATCTTAGGATCTACCTTAACCTCCTCATACCACTACATATATGCATCAGTGCACTCTCATGTGTTTTAATTTTAAAGGGATTACTGCTGTTGCTATAGTAATGGCTGAAACACTGTTTGTGTCACGGACTAGCTCAGCTTGTGGAAAGAAATAATATTTTCATACTGGTTCCCATCAAGAGGTGTTGCTTCACTTCAATTGGCAAAAAAAGTGCTGGTTAAAAAACCCCTAATTGCCTAGAGATTATGGCACGGCAGTTATAATCCAAAGGGAAATACACTGTCAGCAATTTTTTGCTCTTGGCTGTTACATCTTGCTTTTCTTTTTTCTTACAAAATAGTATCTCTGACAAGTTGCTTCAAATATATATGTCTGTGGTTTGCTTTTTTATTTTTTAATTTTTTTGCCAGCTTCTAACTCAATGCAGCAGTAAGAAATTTCGTTCTCTTGATCTTGAAAGGTGTTCCTCAAATATGGTGATTCTGACTCTCAAAAATATTTCACAAGGTGTTTTTGTGGGTAGAGTCACATACAGTTTGTACTGCTCAGAGTACTCACTGTTCTAATAGGTAGTTTATGAAACAGTACTTCTGGAACTAGGCGGGAGTCGGTTTCTGGCCTGCTTACTTGCCCTAGCTCCATCAGGGAACCTGCTAATTGTTTAATGAGTGTTATTTACAGCTTTGCTGTTTGTTTGAGTCTGAGTAACCCTTCTGGAAAGCAGCTGTAGGACTGCCAGGGCAATTTCCTAGGCTTCTTTTACAGAGAGCTTATTCTCAAGGATTATTTTCTAGTCCCCAAGAAAACTGTATCAGTACCAAGTGTATATACTGTGGTGGACTTTGTTTTTCTATACTATCTAATCATAAGGGGCAGAATAGGACTCTTCATCCTTGTAAGATCTGTATCTAATTGCTTAAGCTCAAAACAACAGAAAAAGATATTTCTTTTTCCAAATCGTCCCATGAATTCTTATGATGAGGTAAATTCACAGTGAATAGCTATACTGTGAAAGGATACAATAGAAGAGTTATCAAATGTCCAGTGTTAACACACAGAAGCATGCAAGTCATGGCTGTGAAAATGGGGAAAATGTAGGCAGGCTTTTTCTGTGGGGGAATTCTATCCAGATATACCTGACAGAGGAGAACAGACTCTCAGGGTCTTGCCTTCTCTGTCAGATCACAGCAAAATCCTTTCAACACATCCACTGGAATGTTCCCTGAATACTCTTTGAAAGATTAGTAATCAACTCATAATCTTCTTAGTTCTTGCTGCAAGACACCTATAGTCAAATGGATAGAAGCCAGAGCTGGCTGAGAACTGCTGCAGGCTCCTCAGAGGATTTAAACCTATTATTCTTGTTCATATTGCTTCAGAAATGGTGGGTTTGGTTTTGTTTTTACAACTGGAAAACCGTAAGAGGAATTTACAAGGATTTTCTTTAATGCTTACATTTCAAGTGAGAAGGGGAGGAATTATTAAACTCAATTAAAGCAAACTGGGGTGTGGTTTTGAGGTATCCTTTTTGACTATTTGACTATTACATTATTAAATTACTTTAGTAAAAGCAAGCACTGTAGAAGCTTCTAAAAGACCAAGCAAAACTCAGTAATGGCTCTACCATTCCCAGGGCTTGTATTCAGACTTTAGTAGCAATTTTCATGCCTTAGCTACCTCAATCAGACACGATTTGATGCAGTCATCTCCTCCACAATTATTTTAATACACATCTTTGTTCTGACTGGAGAAATGCCATTGATATATATCACCCTCAATCTGCCCAAGAGTATAAGTGGGGAAGAGAGAATACAGTAATATAAATGAAACCTATCAAGAGCTAATTTTGACAAAATTATGATGAACTAGTCCTTGATCTTGAGCTTGCTGAGTACATTAACTGAACCTCTGACTCATGGAGCTACGTCTTCCACACACAGTAACCACACATGACTTAAGATTCTGCACATTAACGGGATTTCCCCAACCTAACTTTAGAAGTGCTGGTGCTATAGTACATTAACAGTTTCTACAAAAACTTAGGTGATCGTGTTCATGCTAAGTTTTTATTCTCTGTTGCTAGTGCATAACTGCTTACATGTGTGGCTTCTACTGAATGACATAACTAGTTCTCATCCAGACCTTATGTATTAGTTGTTATCCTACACATATAATACATATCCCACAGTATTCTGCTAAATAATAATAGTGGTTAAAAAATGGGTTTGAAATGGAGCTAGTATGCTGCTCTAAGCTAAAGGATACCTCAAAGGGATTGCCTTTGAAGTTGAAAAACAGAAAGAGAATCATGTCTTCAAAAGAGAATGATAACTTGCAGAAAAATCTTTGTGAGCAGCATAAAAAAGGTTTCAGGTGGAGCTGACATGTGGGCAGACATGACTGTGCTGTGAGTCAAATACAAAGCATGTATGAGCCTGTCTTCTGCTTTTGCATGACTGGTATATTTCATAAGCTTCAGTTCAATCCTGGAAAATATTAATATCACTGGAATATCTTCCAACAATTTGCCAGTAAAGAAACTCATCCAAGTGCAATATGAGAATGGGAGAACAGTGTATCTGTGGTACCCTAACTGAATTTTGCAGGAAAGATGAACATATTTATGCTAGGTTTCCCTCCCCTTTTTACTTAGCTGAGCTGAGGAAAAATAGCAGATGCAGCAGAGCAGTCTATGTAAGATTAGTAGGGACACTTCAGTTGTCAGTCTACATTGAAAGCCTCTACTTCTGCCTGTTCCTAGACTTAAGGACCTATCTAGACTATATTCCCAAATCTTGCAAAAAGCTCTTAGACTGTCTTCCTCCTGGTTAGCTGAATCTGTTCAATTCTCTTTGTCTGTTAATCTCTCTCTGGTTCTAATGGAAGCCAGACTATCAAAATATGTATTTTATTATCAAAATATGTATTTTATTATCAATATATGTATTTTTTAACAAGGGCTGTGACAGAGAACCAGAGAACCAGTAGGAAGTGGGCATCATGCTACTACCTGCCTTTTAGCTGGCATTGACCTCAGCTGGCAGAATACAGAAAAGCGGAAATTGGTAGATTTTGAGCAAAGAGCATTATGATACTGTGAACTAAAGACAGGACAAGGTGAGGTGGGGGGCTCTAAGAGTTCTCAGAGAGCTGGGTGCTTTGTGAACTTTCTTTCCAAGTGATAGCCAGCATGGTAATCC
>NW_005054323.1:5709278-5733881 GCF_000277835.1 Geospiza fortis
CAGGTGCGCGGCAGCGGCCACCCCCGGTGTGCGCACCGGCCGAGCGAGGCCTCGCTGCGGGGGCGTCCCGGAGAGCCCCGTGTGCGTGGGGTCTTCCACGGACACTTCCTCTGCCTTAGAAATGCAGCTGGTCAGAGCTGTAGTGTGCGTAAGATGCGTTTATAATTTCGCCGCTGTTTTTTTAAAAGTCCTTCAAACAGCCCAGACAGAAATCCCTTCAAACGATCGCTTGAACTTGAAGATTGTCCTTGTTATGCTGTCAGTCTAGGAGAACACGGTAGCAGGATTCCTTGACAGCACCTCTCGGAAACTGGTGATTGGAAAGTGTTGTCCTAGATGAGCTTTTGAGAATGGTACTGCCAAACTGAGGCAGTTTTAACTGGAGCGTGCTTTCAAACACAGATACACAGATACACGCAGTCCTGGCAGGCGCATATGGGAATACAGACTTGATTTTTGACTGCACAGTCTAGAATGAGCGATTTTAGTGTTGCATGCTTCCAGCAGCTTCTTCAGGAAGGTTGGCAAGGCAAATCTGCCCAAATTTTTCTGAAGACGCTTTATGAATGAGTACTTAATAGTACACTTTTTTTTAGTGCGCAGTGTTTGAGGTGTGGCACTATTCTGTACGATGTGGCAAGTGACTAATGTCTACGCAGGACTTGCTATGCCGTGCAGTTCAGTGGAACTAGCTTGTTCTTGGTTAGGGAATGGGAATATATGTTAGCCTGTGAAAGTTTCTACTTCCTAAGGTTATATGTGGCAGCAGTGAAGAGGATGTGAAATGCTTGAATTTCATTGTATACTAGAGTGAATCACTGCAAAATGATAAAGTCATCTCTGTGAAGCTGAGATTTTTTTTCCAGTCGGGAGAAAAAAAGTTATTGACTAGCTCTTGCAGCTCTCTCAGTGAGCAAATAGTTGGAATTCACAGCTGTTGAAACAGGTATTCAGCAACTTTGTTGTAGCCCAGCTGTTCTGTATGAACAGTAGGAAAGGATATACTTTATTGAGTTTGGTGTTAAATGCTAGAGTTTGGTGTTAAATGCTAATGCTTTTTCAGAGGAAAAGAAACTGCCATCCAAAAAACAAATAAAATGAAAAGGTAGGCATAAAAGGCTATGAAAGAGGTGTTATTTAAGCAATACCTTGCAAAAAGTGTAAAGTTTTCTCAGTATAAGCCTATGCTATCTCAGTATAAACCTCATGCTCTTTGCATGTGCCTGATTTGCTTAGTGCTTGATTCTTTGGAGTCTGAAACAGATCTGTAGTGGTAATGCAGAAAATACTTCGATTTTTCCTGGTCAGATTCCAGAGTTCAGGAGGAGAGGGCACATGGTTATCTTGGGGATGGTCACTGCTTTTGTAACAAAAGTTGTCTAGGCCACTGTGGACTGTGTTTGCCCAGTCAGTATAGTCAGTATGTCAGTATATGTTCAGTATAGTCTCTTTACTAGTAAGCTTGTTGTGATTTTATGCACATGGTAATTGTTTTTAAGTGTCTTAGCTTTTTTTTTTTGGTGTTTGCAGTGGCTGTGATGCAGAGATACAGGTAGCAGAACACCTCTATAAGCCTTTTGTTGGTGAGCTACATGCATCCCCAGCAGATGGGAGCTCTGCTTCCTGATTTCAGTGTGCATGCTTAGTACTATATGAACATAGCTTTTAGCATAGAATTTTGCTTTGCAGGGACTTGTGAATGCTTCTTCACCCCTGAAGCTTTGAAGAGGAATATGTTAAGCTAAACCTTGAGGTTGTTTCCTACTTAACATGACATAGACCAGCAAGAACCCTTCTTCTAAAGTCCAAGCATAAGGTACCAGGTAGCTGCCCCTTGCTGTAGTCTGTCCCTGAATAAAATTTGTGCTTTTCCTGATACTTCTTGCAGCTCAAGGAAGTGCCAGATACCATGGGGTTTTTGTTTGTTTGGAGTTTTTTGTTTTTCTTTTTGTTTGTATGGGGGTTTTTTGGTTTTTGGTTTTTTTTGTTTTCCTGATTTATGTCTCATTGGCTGCAGCTGTGGTTTTCCGGTGAGAACAGCGAGGAAATGGCATGAAGTGTAAATAAATCTTTGGATTTTTTAAAACTAACATAAGTGTATTAGTCCATTGGTGTTTTTTATTTAAAGGAAAAGAAACCCACCAAGAGGAACCAGAGACTTAAGACTAAGAGGCTGTATCAATGAGATAGTGTTGTGGGTATGCCATCTGGGAAAAAAATAGCTCTTAAACTCAGGATTTTCCTGAGTGCAGTGTTGCTTCTGTGGTGTTGAAGTGTGTTTGTGGTCATTCTCTACTAGGAAGCAGTTTCCTGATTACTATTTGATCAAAGTGTTCACCTGTGGTGTGGCCAGTTGTGAACTCAAACCTGATATACCATCAACACTTAAAACTGCTATATGACACTGAATTCACCCCCTAAAAGAGTTCACACTGGTATTCCTTTGGAATGAGTTGGAAATCTAGGACAGATATACTTAATGTTAAGGGCAAAGTAGCATTCCCAGTCACTGGAGAGTCTTCAAGCAAAACTTTAATTCTTCTCCCCATCCACCCTTTTCCCATCCCCCCTCACTGTCTAAAGATTACTTAAAATAGCGGGCCAGATCTGCTTCCCATTAAGTTCACTCTTTGCTGCCCTGGTTTTTCAAAGTCTTAAAGCCAGCTTAATTGGTTACTTGGGGATTCCCTATCAATTAAAAAAAATTAACCCACAAACCCAATCAAGGTCCTTGTGCATCTGAGGAGTGTGGCTGGACAGAAAGGTTTATGACTGAGAAGCATCTAGATGATAAAAGAATTCCTTGCTTGGCCAAAGGGAGCCAGACTAAGGATTATTTGCAGATCTGAAGGTGATTTGGTGCCCTTGCTGTGGTAAACTCTAGGGTTTTGTCCTGACTTTAGCTGGGATAGAGTTAATTGGTGTATTGCTGTGTTTTGGATTTGGTATGAGCATCCTTTGAATAACAGTGATTTCTAGTTGTTGTTAAGTAGTGCTTACCCTAAACCAAAAATTTTCATGTGCTGCTAGCAGCCAGGTGCACAAGAAGGTGTGAGGGACCATGGCCAGGACAGGTGGCCTCATACCCTTGAACATCATGCCCAATATATAAACTGAGGGGAGTTTGCTGGAAGGGGCCAGTCACTGCCTGGGGACAGTCTGGGTATCAATCAGCAAGCTGTGAGAAATTGTATTGTGGATCACTTCTTCCTCTTGGGTTTTATTCCCTTCTCCTTCCCCCTTTCTATACTGTTGTTATTATTATTAATTTTACTTTATTTCAGTTATTAAACTGTCTTTATCTCAACCCACGGATTTTACTTTTTCCACCCAATCTTATTCTCATCTCACTGGCCAGAGAGCAAATGAGTGGCTGTGTGATACTTGGTTGCTGACTGGTGTTAAACCAGGACAGTCTTTTTCTTGTGCCAAATAGGAGTTCAGCTAATAACAAATCTGACTAGATGATGTTAGAAAAAATTTTTAAAAGCATTTGTTGTATTAGTGACGTGGGAGGAATACAGAGATGCTGCTCCCTGTTGTAAGGAGAAAATTTGTGCATTCAAAGCTCAACTGGAGTTGAATATGGCCAGGACTGTCAGAACAATAAAAAAAAGGTTTTGTCCTTTGATACGTCAGTAGCAAAAGGTAGTGCAGAAATAATGTTGGCCCATTACAGGATGAGGATGATCACTTCACAAACAGGGGCACAGACAAGGCAGAGATGTTTAATGCTTTCTTTGTCTCTCTTGTCAGCACTGAAAATGGGCTAAGCGTGTCCCAGCACTCTGAGCTGGAGGACCATGGCTATAAGAATGAAAAAGTAGCTGGATCCCCAAAAGTCTGTTGGGCTTGATGGGATTCAGCCAAGAGTACTCAAAAGAGCTGGATGATGTCAATCATCACAAGATCTCCTTAAATGAATTTTGAATGGTCTTGGGAATCTGGAGAGGTCCCAGTCAATTGCAATCTGGCTAACATTTTCTGAAGAGACAGGACTGCAAATATGATCCTGGAAACTACAGGCCTGTCAGTCTCATTTCAGTGACCAGTAAAAGTGTGGAGGGGATTATTCTGGGAATAATCTTCTCTGGAAGCATCCAAATACAATGCAGGTATCAGTCAGAGCCAGTATGGCTTCATGAAGGGAAAGTCCTACTCAGTACCATCAGAGGAAGAGAAGGTCTTTAAATATGTCAAGAAGGTGACAGGCTCTAACTCCATTGACGGGCACTGCAGGTGGAGCAACTCTTACAGGTATCAGTCATTCATATAAACAAGAAGAAATGGACACACAAGTCAGCTCATAGTAAAGTAGGGTGAAGCAGGGCTATTGAAAGAGCAGGAGGAAAAGACAGAAAAGAGATAACAATTCAATACCTTATCCCTGAGTGAACTGTGGAATATGTGAAGAGACTTCACTCATCCTGGAATTTTAGAGTAAGGAAGTAGCTGCGATTTCTTTCTACAGAAGAGGGCATTACCAAGGCAATTAGGAAAAGAATACAAGTTGACAGCTTCTGGAGGTGACTCCTGTCAAGTGTGAAGGAGAGGTATCCCTTCAAGGGGGATGTTGCATGCCGCCCAGGCTAGTGGACCACCATGTCCAGCACCTGAGGCAATCAGCCATGCTAGAGGTGATTTACTGTGACCAAAACAGTGTGCAGCTACCCAGAGATCCAGGTGAAATCCAGTGTGCATGACCGTTAAGGGTGGTAATATGAGTAGAGCACACCGTGCGCCATTGTTGTGTGTGAGTTTATTGGTGGTAATGAGACAAAGCTGGGTAGCTGGAGAGACAAAGAGGCAATGGTGGTGGGCAAAGTGGCTTGTCAGCTCTGGCAATACTGATTCTCTATGTACCAGAAAAACTGATTGAGAAATGGGAAAAACTGTTCCAGAAGTTCCAGCAAAAAAAAAAAAAAAGACAGATCCTACTCCCCATCTGTACGGCCCAGTATCTCTGCTATTAAGAGTAAGTGTTCTTTGCTCAAGTGAGAGGATATAGAGGGTAGACACAGTGGGTTGCTCTGTGTTTTTATCTGAGGGATCACAGAGTAGACATGGGAAAGTGGGATGGAAAACCTACCTTCAAGTCTAGAGGCACTGGTACCTGAATTGTAGGAAGAAACAATCCCAAATGGCTTTTTTACCAGGAAGGTTGTTCTTCCAGTCTTCATTTTGCCAGAGTGGAAGGCCTTATCTTACTCCTAATTTTTTGCAAAGAAATTCTAATCTCATTTTCTTTATATGAAGTGGACAGTCCAGTGACCAGGAGTGGAGGGGCCCTGATCCAGCCAGATGTAGGAGAGAGGCAGCCATGATTATTAGACTCTGTGGATCCGATGACCTAGCATGTCAGACCCATGGATGTATAAGGCTCTAGCAGTCACCAGTGCAGAGTCAAGCTATTAAGAACCCATTTGTACTTTTGGAGTGACAAGGGCATCCCAGTAGTTGACTGTTGGAGGCTGAAGTGAGCTTGATTGGGAATGAGTGGCAAAAGCACCTTGCTGTGATGATCCCAGAGCCCTGTGCATCCTTGGCACAGGCTACCTCAGGAGAGCACATTTCAAGGGCCTAAAGGGTAGCAGTGGTGCTTTGGTGTCTCTGCCTAGTACCAGCAGAGACTGTGATTCTCACCCAGAAGCTGATCAGTAAACTCCAGAACCAAGGAGTGATCAGCAGGACCACTCACCCAGTCAAGTCCGAGGGAGAGTGGAACTAAGGGACAGTAGAACTCTTGTGGCCTGATTGAAGTCATGCCACCTCCGAGTGCTGCTGTACTGGACATGCTGGAACTTCAATAACAGCTGGACTCAAAGGCAGCCAAGTGGTGCCGCAACTGATATTATTAGTGGATTTTTCTCAATGCCTTTGGCGGCAGAGTGTAGGCCAGAGTTCACTTTCACTTGAAGAGTGAAAGTACACCTGCGACTGACTGCCTTAGGGTTGAAACACAGCCCTGCTGGGGGGATGGAGTGGGGAATGTGAGGTGTAATGGGCTGAGAGAGCATCTACGTGGTATTTAGTTTCTGGCTTAGTTGTAGGTACAAGCCCTGACTTGTATTGAGGACAGCTTGGCCAATTCAGCTAATCTGTGCCTCATCTCTAAACTAAGCTATTAAGGAAAATTTAGGTAATGAAGGTCTTATGATGCATGTTGTACTCTCTTGAACTGCCCAAGCAGGGATAAACACTGTATAGGCTGGCTTTACCAGCCTGGACAGTTTATCTTCAGAGCTAATTTCAAATGAAACCAGCATCGTCTTTAATTCAAAAGCCGGTTAGTACTTGGTTTAAGTACTCAAGAGTTTCATCCACTGCTGCAGCAGCTGCTGCACTTATGATTAAAGAAGTGGCATCCTAGTGGTATGCTTCTTTACATCAGTAGCGTTGTATAATAATGCACTTTAGAATAAATTATAGAATGTGCAGCACTGGCTATTTTCTCACTCATGTTTATGCTGAGGATTCTTCAGTAGTCTCAATGGTAAGAGATGGTGGTAGCTGCATTTCCACAGAGACTTTGAGAAATTGGAAGCAAGCTATTGTGGTGCCCTTTTCACCTTAAAAACTAGAATGTGTTGAAAATATGGAATTGGGAAACAGTGGTGGGGGTGCTTTCTCTCTTGAAGGATAATTTTTTTTAAACATCCTCATTTGACTTGTATGATTTTGTTTCCTTGAGAAGTACACTTTAGTCAGCTGAAGAATGTAAAATTTGTACTCCTCTTGCCTGCTTTTTCCAAAGTGCTTTGGCACATGGCTCATCCATTTTTCCTGTTTCTTTGTGGGCTCTCCTACTGTCAGAGCACAGTGGCATCTAAGATAAGGACCCTTCTATTTCAGCAGCACAAATGGAAAACTAAACATGACTAGTAATTTCTTTTTTTATTAAACAAAATTAGGTTCTTGTCTGTCCTTCCAAGATGCTGAAGTTCTTAAGTTTGCTTTACTTACAGGTGTACCTGTTGAGAGGTAGTGTGTTTCCTTGTGGCTACTATTCAAAATAAGGACATGTACTCCAATTGTATAGTACCTATGTTGTTCTGAGATGGCTTACTTTTATTTTTTCCATTTTTCCATTTCTTACTTGCTTCCTAGAGTCATGCATTTGCATTCCTGGTTTGACTGCGACCAAATCTGAAAGTTGATTAGGCAAAAAAAACCTGAGTCTTTATTGATTTACTGGAGGGAAAAAGGAGCATGCAGTATTCCAATTAAATTTTCTTCTTTAATATTCACTATTATTAACCTGTGAGTTGTCTCTCCTCAGAACAAGAGATAAAGGGTACAGAAGATACAGGAAAAGGTGGAGTCACTGTAAAAAGCACCATGTGCCTCTTAGGGAGGCAGAGCTGATGTAAATGGGGAAAGCTATGTACCTATGAAGTGAATTTTAAAAATGAAGTAAAGTTTGCTTTTACTTCTTTTCTAAAGTTTGGTTTGGTTTTGGGTTTGTTTTTGTTTGTTTGGGTTTTTTTTTGTTTTTGTTTTTTTTTGGTTTTTTTTTTGGGTTTGGTTTTTTTTTTGTTGTTGTTTTTAGATTTTTTTTTTCTTGGACTAGGGGTATGAGGTGGTGACACTTAAATGCTTACTTGTATATGAATGGAAAACAGTATAACCAAAAGGAAGAGTTAGCTTTTTTCTTAAGGTTTTGGGTATTCTTTGTATATTGAACTAGTGCTATTCTGGTGTGGGAAGCAGCATCCAATATCTTTTAATGTAGCCTTTTCTTGGAGCAGTGGAAGTTACTATCACTACAACTGTAAATTGTACAGTTGCCTTGGTAATTGTAGCTAAAAATTTGCCAGCCACTATAGAATCACAGAGTGTTAAGGGATTGAATGGACATGAAAGATCATCTAGACCCAACCCTCCCACCCAGAGCAGGGACAGCTCCCACTAGACTAGGTTGCTCAAGGTGTTGTCCATCCTAGCCTTGAACACTGCCAGGGTTGAGCCATCCACAACTCAAGATTAAGACAGTTCTGAGCTGTTTTCCACAACCTACATGGAAAGACCATTCTGTTTCATATATAAGCTTAAAGGGGGATGGTTTTCTTCTTGTAGTTCCAGTCAGTCTATGTGAGAGCTATGACTTTGTGGAAACACATTTGGTTTTGCAAATGTTTGTTCTTTTTTTGGTGACATATTGGTGCCAGTATGCTTGGAAAAAACCTCTAGACCTGATGAGCTTGATGAAACTGCCAAGTTGATGCCTTGGCTTGGATAAAGGTTCTTGCTGGGCCTCTCTCTTGGCAAAGTGGTTGTGTGTTGAAAGAGAAAAGGAACTTAGTTGCTTCTTGGCAGACCATACATTATTTAGCAGCATAGACCAGGATGACTCAATATAGGAGTAGGTGATAGACATGTCTGATCTTGTGCCTCCTGCTTAAGTAAATCTCCCATAGCTTGCCTGACCATAAGGACATATTTGAAACTTTCCTTACTATTGCAACTAGTATGGTTTTCTTTTCCTGTGTGACACCAGCAGAGGAGGTGGAGATAAGATCCCAGCTGTTGGTGACAGGCTGGCAGGAATACAGCACAGCACACCATGCCCATCTAGTGGGCAGTAATTTTAACAAATGCCATTTCTTCTGAATTAATAGAAACAGTATTAGACGGAACAGAAATGGTGGATTGCTGCTCTCATTTTGAAAAGGGAGCAAAACTGTGCAGCTAAAGACTTGAGAAATAGTCTGAGAGTTGGACACACATTGCTGTTACTGTGTTCTGATTAGAGCCTGGACATGGCCAAGACTTGGCGTGCCGCAGTTAGTCAAGTGTCCGCTTCAATAGTCAGAAATGGGAGAATTTGTGAGAGCTGAAATGGGAGAATTTGTGAGACCAACTCCTTCTGCTTTTCCAAGCCCTCTCAGGTTCAAAAAAAGGTTTTTGCTCAGTCAACAGTAAGTAAATATCACAGACATGTGGACTTATGCCCAAACACCAAGAGCTAATGGTAAAGTTTTCTTATCAAGAGAGTAAAGACTTGCTTGTCATCTTATTCTGGAGTAAGGAGGTAATGTTGTTACCACATACTAAAGCAAGATAATCTAATATCTTAGTAGCAATGGTATTTTTTGCTGTGATGCAGTGAATGTATCATGCTTTTATTCCAGTCCTCTCAAGCATTCACTTTGCCATAGAGTGGTATATAAGCTTCTGCAAGCCAGTGTTTGGGTGTGCAGCACTCCTCTGATTTCTTGTCATCCCCAGAAGTCAACCTCACACGCACTCTTGCTCTCTAGAAATCCTCTTATTGGAGGGTGAACAAGGACAGTCTGTCATCCAAACAGAGAGGAGGTTAGTGGAAAACCTGTTTCTGAAAATAATTATGTGTCTGTCAACTCTTGGCAGCACTGGTTCTTCTAAAAAGTGTAGTGTTGGGTAGTAGGTGAGTAGGAATACTGGTCTGTAACTAGTAGTAGGCCAGAAGAAAGAAAAAATATTTCTATTAGTTTTAGTTGAGCGAAGTGGGATTATAGTGATGATAGAGTATATCACACTGGCTTTTATTTTCACCGAGAAATAATGGACTAAGATGAAGATGTTTTATCTGAATTCTCTCCCTTAAAACTGTTGTTACTAAATCCAGTGGGGCAGTTGGTTAAACTTAATGGCTTTGTGGCTGTGTCATTTTGTTTTTTTGTTTTTCGGTTTTGGTGGTTTCTCTGCTTGTTTATTTTTTGGTTTTGTGGAGTCTTGTTGTTGTTTTTGGAGTTTTATTGCTATTTTTGGTTTTGTTTTTTGTTTTTTTTTCCCCTTTTCTGCAAACTTACTGTTTCCAGGGCTGGAGAATATTTAGTGTTTTTCTTTTTTTTTTTCCTTTTTTTTCTCTTTAGCAAATATAGTAATTTATGGTTAAACAGCTACTCTAAGGTCCTGTGACAAAACCACAGCTTGCCACTGTGGAGAGGCAAGCTCCACAGTGGAAATGGTGGAGAGGTAGAATTACCAGTCGTGGATTTGGTAAATCCATCCCTTTTTAGGTGTATATTATGGTTTAAGCCCAGCTGACAGCTCGCACAGGCGTTCAGTCACTACCCCACCAGTGGGATTGAGGAAAGAATCAGAAGGGTAAAAGATAGAGAACTCATGGGTTGAGATAAAGACAGTTTAATAGGGAAAACAAAAGCAGTGCACAAAAGCAAAGCAAAACAAGGAATTAATTCACTGCTTCCCTGGGCAAGCAGGTGTTCAGCCATCAACAGGAGAGCAGAGCTTCATCACACGTGACAGTGACTTGGGAAGAAAAATGTCACCACTCCATAGACTCCCCTACTTTCTTCTTCTTCCCCCCCTTTACATACTGAGCATGATGCCACATGATCTGGAATATCCCTTTAGTCAGTTTGGGTCGCCTGCCCCTGCTGTGTCCCCTCCCAACCTCCCATGCGCCCCCAACTTCCTCCCCAAACTGGAATACAGAAAGCAGAAAACAAAAAGCCTGTGGGTAAGTTCCTCTCAGCAATAACAGAAACATCTCTGTAGTATCAACTCTTGTGTTCAGCACAAATCAAAAACACAGCCCTGTACTAGCCACTGTGAAGAAAATTAACTCTACCCCAGCCAAAACCAGCAGAGTGAGCCATCTTACACAGATACTCAAGGTTCTTCTAGCTCAGCTGGCTGGAAGGAGCTGAATAAACATGCAAAAACTGAAGTAATCCTCATTTTTGACAAAACCCTCCCACCTTAATTTGGGGATCAGTAATTTGTTACAAAAACAATTTAAAATAATGACTTTGAGAAAACTAATATATAATATGGGATGTGAAACTTAAATACTTGACTTTTTTGATAAACTGTAGCATAACTGGACACTTAATGAAGTACAGCTTTTTGGCTCTTCCCAGTAAGAAAAGTATTTTGAAAAGTAATTCTGTTAACTGCATTAAGGAAGAACAGCAGTGTTTGAGCCATTTTAATCTAAATATTATATCATTGTTAAATAGATGATGAATATGTTAATTGTTATGTTCCTTTTCAAGAGAAATGTGAAAAGCTTAGGAACTAAACTTTGGAGACAAAGCAGTCTGCCTAAATTTAAGTGTGTGGTTTGGACCAGAGAAAGAATTTTAAGGTAAGACTTGGTGGTGTAAGCATATTGCTAAAGAATATTTAAATCTGTGCCAAGTTCAGATGGAGAATCTTAGCAGGGAAAACTTATGCAGCTCTGAGAAATCCAGTTAAATATACCTGCCTATATAGTCTACTTGACACCACTGAAGTAGCTGGCTTTGTTAAGGGGTAGTTTACTCAGCTTAAGCAAAGTTTTCTTAAAACCTTGGGAAAGAGACATTCAGTGGCAGCTCAGTGTCTGTTTTTTAATGTCATTTGGGTTAAAGTGCCACACATGGTTATAGCTCTGAAAAATATGGGGTAGCTCATGGCCATTCCCTTGTAGAAGATGGCATTCTTGGTTTGATGCTTTGCCAAAGTGCTGTATCTTCTGCTAAATGTGAACTATGTAATTTCAAGTCATGTTGAGATGAAGGGATGGCCAAAGTTAAATAGTTAAGCTTCAGAGTGAACATTTTTCTCAGCAAATGACACCAAAGGAGTCTTAAAATCTAAGAGGAAAAGAAGAAAGAAAAAAAGTAGATTGTTTAAAAGTCCATTTTACTTATTTGAATGGTAAGATTTTTAGACGCTGAGTTCATTAAGTCATATTTGGACTGGAAGTGCAAGCTAAATGCAGGTTTTCCCAGTTTTGGGGTTTTTTTGTGAACTGGAAACAAATATAGGGTCATGTCAGTGTCACAAATCAGGTCCCCCATAGGAGGGTCTTCCTGGAAATCATGCTCTGTATTTATTATCTTCTGCAGTTCAGAGTTCCACTGTGAAAGACTCCTCCTAACTGCTTTCTCAGTTAGTGCTTGTTGTGAATTTGTACACTGGAGCACTGAAAAAGTGCTTGTAATTTTAAATAGTAATGTGTGTGAGTGAAGAGGAGGGTGGTCAGGGAAAGTAGGCAAGAAGTTATTGGATACATGTTGAAGTTACTAGTTTCATGCTGAATCAGCCAGGATGTTCATCTTACAAGTGTGTCATCACAGGCAGCTTTGCATGAGCACAACTGAAGGAATTGTAAAGAAAACATCATGGGGACAAAGACTAGACATTACATAGTAGAAGTGGCTTATGTGCTTTCTCTGAACAACAGTCTGAGCTGCAACATGGAACACAATTTGTGGTCCTCTGTTACCTAGTTTCTCTACAAAAAGCAGCTTGTCTTGGCCAATGGGATTTGTACAGTTGCCTTCAATTCCTGTCAGTGTTTCTGTGTGGGTGTGTTCTTCTGGTGGAGCAGAGAAAGGAAGTTGCCTGACATCACTGAAAGACTTGACGTCCAGTGTGGTTAATATTTTGGCTTAGTTTCTTTTTATTTTTTAAACCCACATATCATGTTGCTTTGTGTTTGATGTTTGTGGAAGTCCTCTGGTGTTAGGAGGACATGTGGAGAGCAAGAAGGGGAAGCTGAGGTTACATCTTGTGATGACAGCCAAGGATATAGGGCTTGTCTTGACAGTTGTCTCTGAAACATGCTCCTCTTGTCCTTGACTGAAAGTTTTGTGTCTGATCCTTTTTCTTTGTTTTAGGTCTAGTCTTTGCTGTAGATGAGATAAAGCAGTTTTATGCTGGGAAGGCAAACTCTGTATCAGTTTTGTGGTTTGTATCTTTGTAGATCATACCATAGCACTTGGTCTCTTCAGTTTATGTATGTGAGATCTGGTAGCTATTGACCTTAGATTTTAATAGTTGCAGAATTTGGCCTAAATGGTATCTTTCTAACATGACAAAATAGTCACCCTTAAGTGTTTGCGTGGTCTGAATAAGTAATTAAAATATCATTGTGAAATTTCAAAAACTTTTGCAACAGCATCCATAAATTGGTAAAAACTTTCTAGTATATAATGACTGTGCACTAAAGTGAAAATGGATAAGGATATGAGCAATACGTAGAGATCAGCTATAACATAAGTAGTTTCCTGGCAGCCTGGAGAAATTGTCTTTCCATAATTTAAAGAAGATCTCTACACCTCATGTAATGTTTTTGGCTTTTTTCTGTTCTGTGTCTCTGGGTGCTGGTGGAAGGAAGAAGGGTACAAGGGGAGGTTGAGTGCTTTGGATTGAACTGTTGTGTGGTCATGCAGGATTTCCTTTGGCAACGTATGAGTCATGAGAGCCAGAGACACTTAGTGCGGTGTGGGCTTGCTGCAGAGGAACCAGTGCTCTGATTGCCCATGAGTACTCAGGAGTAGGAGGAGGAGGGAGTGTGTGTGCGTGAACAGCTGCCTAGAGGCACTGACAAACTGTAAACTTACATTTGTGATAAAGTGACCCTTTGGGTAGAAGGAGTGACACATCTGGTAACAACTGTGCATTAATCCTGTCCTTGTTATTACATGTCAACTAGAATTTTCAAAGGCTATAAATTCCCCATGACGTCAGTAAGCTGTACTGGGGGGTGTGCATGCTGGGGAATGGAACTACAACTGTCTGTCAAATGTTACAGCTTGGACTGGGAAACACATGCTGCTTTCAGTGCACTTGTGTAGTCCATTTGGTGTCTCTGTTCTGGATCCTGCAGCTGTCCTGCAATACCTGAAGAAATACCATGCTCTGCTTGGGGATGGACCAGAGGAAGAATTGACATTGGGGGAGTAATGACAGAAGAAGTAAAGCTGTAGACTTACATGGACACTTGGCACATTACCAAAATTTAGGGGACGCATTAATAGGCTAACTATTACTTTATGTTAATAAAATTTTTGTGTTACTTGTAGGGTTTTTCTGTTTTATTTTCTTGTAAGAATTACTGTAACTTCAAATGAGAATGTGTTCTTTTTGTGTTTGCCTGTAAGTAGCCCAGGAAGAACTAACACTTTAGCTTACTGGCTGGTTAAGTCAAGATCTGATTCTGCTTAGTGTAATTTAATGTGACATTTGATCTGAATGTGACACTGTATTTCTGTATTAGGTGTTTGTCTGACTTTTTTTTCTGGTGGAAAGAACAAACTCCCTAGAATGCATATAAAGCAGTTAATAATTTGTTAATTTTATACTAGTAATGATGTTAAATTGCTACAACCTTTTGACAGTGTTTTTCTGTTAATGAAAATATATAAAGTAGTTTTCAGAAGAGATGGAAGCCAGTCTTGCACAGAGAGAACAAGCTGTGCTCTGGACAAAAGTCGCTGCTTTCATCTTGTATTACAGCCACTTTTAACTCTAGATAATGCTGATTTCTAAAGGTCTCTTCTGTTACTGCAGTTAGTACTGCTAATGGATCAGAAAATGTAGACTTTGAAGTTCTGAAGTAAGAACAACTTAATCAAAAATAGGGTTGTTGGAATTGCCGTTACTGCAGCAAGATCTTCTTTTAAAGGAAATGAATCAGTTAAGAAAAAATAACTTAAATTGCTTTTCACTATAAAATAGAACCTTATGGTGCTAAATATGTAGGAACTGCTATTACAATTCATATTCTTTACAAATGAGTGATCAGCTGTATAGTCAAGCAGATACTTAACCAGAGAAAGACAGGAGAAGGTTAAAACCTAAGATAATAATTTTAATGCCCCTTTCATCTTTTTTTATTTGTTGCAGGCAAAGCTAGCCTTTATTAGTTGCAGGGGGATTGTTTTTAATATGAGGAAAACCTGTTCTGTTCCCCAGCTTGGGGTCATCTCTGGAATGTATTAATATCACCAGTGGCAAAGTAATGTGTCTTTAATGAGATTAAATATAGGATTGTTGATTACATTGTGGTTTATAAGCATTCTGTACCACTGTCAAAATAGCCCTCTAGGGAAGCTGTAATTTGATTTTGTCTGCATAGTCTATATTAAGTGCATGGTGAACCATAATTAGGGTTTTCCCAGGTAGCTTTAGACATCTGTTGGAAGTGGTAAGTATCAAGCATCTTTATATGAAATTGCTTAGTAAAGTCCAGGATAACACAATGTGCTCTTCCTCTAGCTATCTATATTTTACTTTGGTGGGAAGTAGACTCCACTGTGTCTGTTTCTTATGTTGAGTCAAGACTGTCTCGTAATTGTAATTGCAGCTTGACTTTCACTATGTCTTTGTGTTTAATCCATCCTGGTATGTGTGAGTTATGTGTAAGTAAAAACTGTCAGGTTCTGCCTCATCAGTCACATTACAAACACTGAAGTATGGGAATGAAAGTGGAAAGGTTAGATGAAACTGCTAAATAGACCTACCCTTGTGAGACAGGAAGCATGATACTCCGTCTCCAAGAAGAGCTCTGTTTTCTGTTGTTTGTTAAATGGATCTTCCAATCATATTTTTCTTTCCTCGTCACATAACTTTTATTTTATTTGGTAGGTTGTGTTGACTCAAGTGAGGGCAAAAAGTATCTTAACTTCTTATCTACTGATACCCTATCTCTTGAAGTGATAACATTTCATTATCAGCAAACTGTCTAGTGATCCATTGACTAAACTGAGCTGAAGTTTCTGTGAATGTCACTGAGTCATGGAAAGTTAAACTTGATGAGAGAGAGCCAATTCTGAACTAAAATAGATGGTAGGTCACTGGCTAGGAAATACTAACCTTCCCAGATTGGGAAAGACCAAGCTTTTTGGTTTGAGTTTCAGTGTAGCTAGTAACTTTCAAGGCATGCCTTGACTGTCTATGTCAAGAGAGTTGCTCTGTTTCTGCTGCTCTACCTTCAGTTAGTGTCTCAAAGTACTCTCTGCTTGTGTCTCTGAAATTACATTGTGTCCACCTCTTTTATCAAATGAAAAATAATAATGAAATAGTCTTGTTTAGAAGCCAACAGAAGTTTATTGAGAGTTTATTGTTAAGCTGTGTGGCTTAAAGTAGGAAAAGCCTTATCAGATTGTTCTTTCAGTATTGGTATCTCATCCATGTTTGTGTCCAGTGTCCTGGAAAATACAGCTGTAACTAGTACTTACTGGTTATGGTGTTGGAATTATTCGGACTAGAAAGATGTAGTAGAACTCTTGCTAATTTTATAAACATAATAAATAGCATCCTAAAATTCTTTTTGATTTCAGTGGTGTTTTATGCAATTTCTGTGGAATGACTGCATGATGGTACAAGATTTTACAAAAACTGATGAGCTTGAGACAGAGTTCTTGAAATACTTAGAGGCTTGTCTGCTGCAAGAAGAATTAATTTGATTGAATAATCTTTCTTATGGCTAGGAAGGACAAGCTTAGTGTTTTCCCTCGTGTAGTATCTGTTTTGAGAAGAATGCTTATGTATTCTTTCGGTCTTCTCAGGCCCCGTACTAGCCTTTGCATTCTTCTCAAGTTTCTCTTTCTACAGTAGGGAAAAGAAGATGTATCCAGACAAGGTGATTGATTGTATTTGCCTTTCAGTTTAGGATTGCTTGGCAATCTGTTTTGTGTAATGAAGTTGACCAAGAATAGAATCATACGCAATATTTGTAGAGATTTTCTATGAGGAGTGCAGTTTGGTGCAAATGTAATGAATGTTGAACTCTTGATTATGTGTTTTGTTTGTTCTGTTGTTGTTTTTGTGTTTTGTTTGTTTGTTTTAGTTTGTTCTTTTTCTGGTACCACTTTCAAACAGAAGCTACATGACATTCCTTTGGTCTTGGGGGTGCCCAAGGAAGTTTGTGTGAGACAGACAGAAAAGGTGATGAGCTAGGAAGATCAGAGCTTTATTGCAGCAGTGAAGTTCTATGCTACTACCCTATTCTTCTGCCTCTTAGAAGTGCTTCCTTTGTAGAAAGAACTACAGGTTGAATAGGAAGAAGATGCCACTGTAAACACTAAGTAAAGTTGTCCTGGTGTTTAGCCAACTTTTAACTGAAACTCTATTCTGCTTTCTTTTGCAGCATGTTGGATATGAATCTGATCATGGATAACTGTTGACAGCAGCCATTTGTATGTCAATTAAAGTAGTCATAATGCTTTACTTGGTGAGTGTGTAACTAAATCTGCTGATTTTTCCACTTTTCAGTCATGAAGGAAGGGTGCTGTTTAAAACAGTGGAAGCGCACTCAGTTGTTAATAGCAGATGAGAGTGATATCAATTTTTAAAATGTCACTGCCCATCTTTACAAGTAGGTTCAGAAAAACCTTAATCTTGAGGCTGCCTTTGGTGTGCAGCCAGCCTGACACTTGTGACTGCAGTTCCTTTGGCTGAGGTTTGTTCTTTGTCCTGGCCTGGTTTATACAGTATGGCTGTCTAAGAATCATCTGGCTGCATGCAGCTGAAGGCAGAGTAGGAACTGTCCACTTTCTGTAACATGTTGATTAGCTGCTCTTAATTATAACAGTTGTTTCCATTGCAAATGTCTGTTCCGTGTAAAAAATGGAGGGTGTATTTTTTTTAAAGACTCAATTTTCCTGTATCTTCTGGAAATTTTTGGGTGACCAGCAGCATCAAAAGGCCACTTCTTTCCAGACTGTAATCGGGAAACCTCTGTTCTTGTGGTTACTGACATCTAATTTTTGAGCTAAATGACACTGTAATTTGTTTTAATTTCTAATTGTTCATCAGCTCTTTAGTTAACCTAACTTCTAACAAAAGTGAGTTTTACCTTACCAGTTCCTCATTTCTTCTTGGTGTGTGGATGTGTTTCTGGCATTGTGATATTTGGTCATTTTGTTTTTGTGGTTTGGCTTTAGTGTCTTTTTTTTTTTTGTTAAAGCATGACTCCCAACCAAGTCTTAATGTGGCATGTTCTGTTTAGATGAGAGTGAATAAGTAATCTGAATTACCAAGTCTGTTATTTGGCTTCTGACTACTGAAGTTCTTCATCTGCAGTAGAAAACACAGCTTCTCCAAAACAACCACCACTGTCTGTCCACTCAGCTCTCTGGAAAAACACTCTTATTTTAGGCAAATAATCATGAGAGTTTTTAAAAAGCAGATGAGTTATGTTTATAGTTCAGACCAAAAAAATCTGAAATAATTTGTAACCACAAAAATATGTGCCTTTTTTTTAGAGAAATTAATTTCACTTTTTACTTTTCATGTGAAAATTGGTTGTACTGTGTAGAGCAGAACTTGTGCATTTTCATTCCATTCTTCCTGCCTCAAGCCTATTTCTGTCTCTGGCAAGGGGAAATAATTTTCCTGTTTTGTAACAACATCATCTCCTTCCCCTTTGAACTGCCTGTTATTCATTTGTTTCTCTTCCAAGGCTATTAATTGTTAATACCTGGATCTGGTGTCAAAGTGTCAAATAAAGCATGTGTAAGTGACAGAGATGAAGAGTGGGAGATATCTTTTCCTTCCTCTGCTCCCCCAAGTTGTTTCTCTGCCAAGATAGCATTGAAATGATGTTTCTCTCCTATGTTGGAGGTTTTTTTTTGCCCATTTTATTTTCTGCTGGTTTGTAGAGTAGACTGCTCTTTTCTGTAAGAAATTGCTATGAAGTCTAATGAAGCAGTAGCTAAAAGGTTAGGATTTTTATGCACTTTATAATGCAGAGTTTTGTCAATTCTACAGAAATACTAGGAAGTGAAAAGCGTCTTACATTTTTGAGATAAAACCTAAATTTTATTTGGCTCATCAAAATACTTATTCTTCACATCAATATTTTATGAATTAGCTGAAGATACATCACAAATTAGCTCTTGGATCCTGCTATAATGCTGGGTATTTTGTTTCCTAACATATGGGAAAATATGTAGTACTGAGTTGGGCTTTCTCATGCAACTGCCCATTTAAGCAGCAGTTGTTCTGTCCACTGCCATCCGATTTTTATGGACACCTTTCCTGCATATTAATAGATTGTTTCGTAAGTCAAGTTCTCAGAACTACTTCTCTTTTTTTAGTTCATGCAGGTACTATCTGCAGTTTGTAGATGTGTGTAGCTGTTACCCTACTTCTCTTAACTGCAGATAAGTCAAACCCAATTTTCATGGCTGGATGTATTTATTTTGGACTGAGCAGTCTTACAAGCTAATTTTTTGTCATTTAAGACTGATGAGTTGCTCTGTTGTTTGCCTCTATCATTCTTTTTTGTGAAGTAGTAATTTCTGATATTTGATGCTTTAGAGTGTTGTCCACAAAAACCAGATTTGTTAACTGATGTGCAACAAGCTAATAATTCCGCAAGAGAGACATTGATTATTTATTTATTTCAGAGTTGCACAAGCTGGGTGCTCAGTGGCATTCCGCAAGTCAAGCATGCCCTTCCAGGCTTCCCATGCCATTATTTAGCTGCAGAGTTCAGTATTAGCAACCTCCCAAGTACAGCCCCTCTATTTAGTTAGTGATTTCCATAGAAGTTACATAATCGCAGGGATGGGTCTTCACCTGAGCAAGGGTCTTCTTGACTTGTAAATCTGGGAGTTTTGCCAGTTGTGTTGCTGTTCTTTGTTATTTTCCAGCTTCTATTAGCAGTTCTCAGTTCAGTCAAGTCAACTAAGTGGAGAGATAGCATGTTGTTGTTTGGTATTCTGGAGTAATATTCTAAGGAGCTTTCATATTGCTATAATGTTTGGTAACTTTTAAATGCACAGTGTTTTTAAGTTATCACTTCTGTGAACCTGAAATGAAAAATTCTTAGCCACCCGTTTCTTTGAATAATTTTTTATGTAGTCCTGCCTAAGGATAAGGAGAAAAAAATAGTCACAAAATTTCTTAACAGAAATGGGGGGGGGAAGTGTATATATTTATATTCTGTTCATTTGATAATAAGAGTGTGTGGTGACTGCTGGCTTAGAGAAGCTGTTTGGAAACTGGTTTTGTCATTGAAATTGTGAGAAACGACCCTCGCTTTTAGAATTCTAAAAGGTTTATTAAACCTTAACAAAAATTACAACAAAGGACTGAATAAGGAAAAATTGCAGTCCTGTGAGTCCCTGTGACTATCAGCTAAATGTTCCTCTACAAAATGGATGCTCTGCCTTTTATATCCTTAGTCCCCTCTCAAAGTTTTGTCAGTCAACTCCTTCTCTGCCATCCATTGCTGGAGATAACTTTCTTACATCTTGATTGGAGATCAGGTGTTGTTACACCACACCTCCTGGTAACAAGCTGCCTTCTCCAGATGTCCTGACTACTAAGGCTGTTACAAGGGGGAGGGGAAAGAAGACTATGGGAGGACGTATTATAATAAAATCACTATACATTTTAACATCCACATAATATCTACCTCTTAATTGTGAGAGCCAGCTATTACATTACTCATCTACAATAAAATGAAGACCATATGGAAGGTCTTCTGTAGTCTCCATTCATATTATAAGCATTGTAGGTCAGTTTCTTCTTATACTTCACCCACTGTCTTCCCATGGTTGCATGTTCTTCCTGTGTTCAGTATCACCAAGGGAAAAGAATTTAATGCATACTCCCACATGCAGTGTATATGCTAGTGCTGTTTCGGCTGAGTCTGCCAACTTTTAGCCAGGGTCAATAGGAAGCCTCTCCTGTAATTTTAGAAAGCTGCTTCTGAGCTTGTCAGCTCGGTTTTATTTAAAATCCCTTAAGTCCTGGGGGATAAATCCACATACAGAATGATAATTTTAACATGAACACAGTGAAAGGTGTGTTATCCTTCCTTTTTGGTTAAGAAAATTTAGACCTCTCAGTGAAGCCTTTTTCTCTTCATGTAGAATTCAGTCAGCGACTTCCAAAATGGTAACTGAGCTTTCATGGGCAGCTGCAGGCAGTTGAGTATGTAGGGCAGCATGCCTGAGGCCGGAGACTGGGTTTCCTGTGCGTCACTTTCACCTAGCATTGATGGCTTTTTTGAGAAGAACGATGGTGTGAGTCTGAATTACAAAAGACAGAAGAGTAAAAGAGTAGTTAGATGTATGCATACTTGAACAGAAGTTTTGACAAAAGCATCTTGAAGTGGATGTTCTTGCTAAATATGCAACTATCTTCATGGATTCCCATGCTTTGCAATATCTTAATATGTGGGTTTCCCAAGGAGGGTATTACACATAAGTTTATGGTTTTTCAAGTCACTTTAAAACTATTCTTTATTTAATACTGACAAAATAAAGCTGTGACAAGGACAAGGAATGTGGTAGAGCAGTGCTGGGTAGTATTAAATGCTGGGTGGGAATTCATTATTATTTTATGTGGTCTCATTTATCTCTTGAATGAATCCCTTATTCATGTTATGTTTATATTTTTGAGATAACACTTTTGGTGGGGCCTTGTTTCCTTTGCCCAATCAGTATGAATTCCGAATTGTGTCTGCTGTATCTAGATACTATTGGATTTAGTTTTTTGAAGTAATGTTGTTTTCAGTGGGGAGAACCTAGATGCTTCATGCCCTACTTGGTAGTCATATCTTATAATAAATCTGAATTTTAAAGGAATAGTTTAGATTGATCAAATTGGCCTGCTTCACTTGGAAAAGAGCAGTGTTTAAATGCTTAGCTTGATAAAACATTTAGTGAAGTTAAAAAAACAGTTTAGGAGTCACAGGATGTAGTCTGAAATTTCCTTGGAGTTGGTTTATGATGAATGTGGAAGAAAGTAGAGTTCACATTTGATGCTAGAATCTCTAATAAGCAAAGCAAGTTGTTTCTTCTTTCTTCCAGTGCATTAGAACAAAAGTGTTAGGTAGATGTTCTTATATTAGTTAAAGAACCATCCCTTCATGCTGCTTTTGTGAAGCTTGAGAGGTGAAGTGTCTGCTGTGAGTGGTTTCTTGCTAGAGTGCAGGAACTCTCCCCTTTTTCTGCATTAGTACGCTGTGTCCATTTATGTCTCTGACTGATTTTCACTTTCTTTTCGTCACAAAACATATTAGCATCTCTAAGTTGTGTAAACTTAATTGTTTTTTAGCCTGATTGCATCTTGAAAAGGATGCATCACAAAGATTTGAAGAAATAGTGCAATTATCAAACAAACAAAACGAAAGACTGCAATTCAAGAAACACAATTTTTCAGACAGCTCTATTTTGATAAATCTTGTGCTGATGATTTTCAGATATCTGTGGAAAAATCTGAGTCATGCCATCTAGTGGCAGTTTTACATATATTTATGTGTTTTAAATTCTTGGATTGATGTGTACTCTGGAAAAAGTGCTCTAAAAACCTGTGGATTGCAGCATTAACCAGCATTGTATTGAGCAAGATAGTTGTCAAGCTGTTTCTCTTGGTGCTAGTTTACGTGCTCCTGTATTTATTTTTCTGAGCAGAGTGTCTTAAAAAAGGCTTTATTGTCCTTTTTGTGCGTTTAACTACAGTTTATATTTCGTATGTCCTGTGGACAGGACACCATTATAGCAAGGACATACTGGAGTAGGATCTTTGGGACCTACTGCAGGACAAACCTGGATCAGGTGAAGGAAATTAATAAAGGACTGCATCCACTTCAGTCTCTTCAGCCATGTAAATAATGGAAATGGTGTTCTGTGCTAAAGTGTGGAGGTCACATTCAGTCTTGAAGAACTTGCTGTGGCCAATGCCTGACAATGCCCTTTTTTTGTGCTAAGTAAAAACACCTCCCTTGCATTAAATAGCCTGCTTTGCTGTAGACTGAAATGAACGAGCACCTCTGGAAACTGTTGTGGCTTCTCAGCTGTGTCAGCTGCAACTTGCAGTGCTGGAATGAGCACTTGAAAATAGAAACCTTACTAGGCTTTAATTGAATGCACAAGAATGTGTCTGTCCATGTTTTTGGTCTCCTTACATACTTTGAAGAGTAGACAAACTTTATCAATCACTTGATTTTATTTTTTGTATTGACATATGCATATATGTACACTTTTGTATATGAAATACACCTTTAGGCCTTTAAGATGCTGTGTATTTTATGCAATGCTTCACTCAATTTTTTTGTTGAACAGACTTAATTTACAAGTACATTTTAACAGACTACTGGAAAAAAGTGAATATGTTCTGAGTACTTTTTAAATAATTTGTTTTGTGGTAGGAATGTGATCACTCCTAGAACTTGATCAGGGAGGAGCTATTTGGTTACCTTTGTTTCAGTCCTTTACTTTACACATTAGGATGATGTCACTTTTTGGTTGTAATGGGCGTGGAATGGAGTAGAAAATGGCTAGGCTTCTCTTCTACGGCCCCCGTCTTTTTTCTGAGGGTCTGTAAAGTCAACTGCAAACTTGTATAAGTCTGTGGAAATGGGACCAAGATATCAATTTGAAGACTTTCTAATATCCGTTTTGCATGCAGTGGGAATAGGAAGACATGGGAAACTTCAGAAAAACCTATGGATTGGCTTTTTGGCTTCTGTTGTTTTGCTTTTTTTTTTTTTTTTTTTTTTTTTTAACATAGAAGCTGCCTTCAGTGATTTTGTTTTTAACACCTTTGAGGAGTCCCTTGAAAGTCTGTGACTATTCCCTATGCATATGCCTTGGTGTTTGGTGAAAAAGACTAAGGTTGTACTTCATCCTTTTAAATGTTTGGACAGCCATTTGAACAGTGTGAATGACAGCAGTCAAAACTCAGAAGCCACCAGGCAAAGGAGGTGTTTAGCTAGATAGAGTGCAAATTCTCTCTCTGTTTCTTCCTGTATGTAGGTGCTGCCCTTGTATGACGGTTTGAAAGAGCCTGCAAAAGGGTCACATCACATTTTTCCATGTGAATTTCCAGTCATTACTATTCTTTATTGAGTACTTGACAGTTAAAAGTACTTAATAGGACTTTTGCTTTTCAGGTTTGTTCTCTTAGGAGAAATGGATTTGTGCTCCAAGAGCTATATAAGTGTGTTTTGCTTGTTTATTCTGCTGAATTTCTTCTTTTGTCTCCGTAAGTGTCTAAAGGAGGCAGGTAGTCTTTAGTGAAGGCGTTTATTAGAAGACTGGTGACTGCTGTCAGTGTCTGGGGTGAGACATAGGTAACGGAATTTCTGTTCAGGATGTTCCTGTTGGTTTCTGTTCAGCTTTTTGAAACTCCAGTTCTCCACAGATCAGGAGGATCATTTAATTGGCTTTTTCCGAGTTCTTTTAAGTTCCCCCTGTACTTGGCTCTGGTGAGACCACTCTTGAAATTCTGTGTTCTGATTTAGTCCCCTCATTCCAAGGCAGACAGTGAGGTGCTGTGGCATGTATAAAGAAGGACATGGAACTGGTGAAGGGTCTGGAGCACAAATCCTGTGAGGAAGGCCTGAGGGAGCTGAGAGTGTTTAGCCTGGAGCAGACTCCGGAGAGATCTTATGACTCTCTACAGCTAACTGAAAAGGGCTGTGCGGAAATGGGGGTTAGTCTCCTCCAGGTATCTTCCTGGGATATATTAAAAATCTGTTCCATCATGCTTCCAGTTTTTCTTAAGGAAATAACAGAACATAGTTACAAGTGGGAAAAAGTTTCTGATTGAAGAGTGTCTGAGTAAAGTAGCAGTCTTTGGCTCAGAAGAGAGGTGAGTTGGATGATGTAACAAAAGCTTTCAAAATTTTAAGGAAAGAGTAACTACAAATTGATTCTTTATTGTTTTTGAATAAATAAAACTAGGAATTGTTAAACAAAGGTAGCTGGAGCCAGATTCAAGTAGAAATTCTTATTTTGCACAAAATGGGTGTCAGGCTCATGGAATTCCTTTCTAATTTTATAACTCATGAATAAAACAGAGTCTACATGCGCTTGAGGAGACTGGTATTTGGAAGGAACAGAGATCTACTGAAAATCACAC
>NW_005054323.1:5733909-5755761 GCF_000277835.1 Geospiza fortis
GGAAAGTGTGAGGTGGAGAGGGATTTGTGAGGGAGCGCTGTAGCCCATTCGTTCTTGCTGCACACTTCTAGAGCCCAATTCTGGAAACTGGATACAGAAATAAATGATCTTCGAGCTAAGCTGTTCTGCTCATTTTACATTTGTGCATTTCTTCCTTTATTTCAATTTGAAATTTGAATCTAGGTTGAAAGAGCTTTGAATCTAGGTGCAAAGAAACAACTTCTAGGTTTCTGGACTAAGCTGTTCACATAACAGCTTTTAATGTGGGAGCTGGCTGTATGTGCATGCTATCTGTCATGCATTCCAGACCTCTTGTACGTACTCTGGCCAACCTGCATATCAGGTATATGCACCTTTTGTTTCGTGTGTAGATTATACTGTTCAGCTAGTGCATCCTGATGTGTGCTGCACAGACTCCTGAGGCATAAGCCTGTATTGCCTTCTGTGATTTACATGGAGGAAGCTTAGAATCTAAAAAGGAAAACATCTTTGGTTTAATTCAGCTCTGGTCTGATGTAGTAGGCCCATAGGAAATATCTCTCTATAATGATTTGCAGTGAAAGCTTAGCAAACAGTCAGTAGACTGTGACTATTCCAGTGATTACTGTCTGTTGTAGAAGTGCTATCTGGTAATGGTAAATTTCTGCTGTGCTACAAAACATATCCACGTTAGATTGAAACTTCTTTTTTTCTTCTGCAGGAAAACTTTGAAGATGCCTATGAAAACATCCCCGTGTAAGTAGAATTTTTTTTAATGTGTGTTTGTTGAAGCTCCTTATACAGAAATAGTATACTGTGTGCACACCATTTTAGGGAAATACAATTTTATATGCACTGACTGCATTCACATTTTTCAGAACAGTTAAAGTTGTCAAGAGTTGAGAAACATAAGTACGATTAGGTTGATATATATGATGAAATATTTGTCAACAAATGTGAAAATTGTAAGGAATTAAACCAGAAATCTAGTAACTGAGTTACATACTGACAGCTTTAGACATTTTTGCATGGTGAAAAAGTATAGTCACTTAACATTATTGGGAAAATTTTGGATCATATGTTATGCAAGACCATCTAAGCAAGATTTTCAAAATGGAAGTTGTTCTGTCTTATACTGCTGCACAGATGTTTTCCCCTAATGAAGTGAGATAGTAATTTCTCTGGTGTGAGATCTCATGCCAAAGCAACACCTGTCTGTGATGAAAACACATTATGCTGTTTCTAAGTGGTTTTAGTTTTTCTCCAGGATTTTATTGCATTTTTATGCCATGAAACACATGAGGAAGTGACTTCTGCTGATAACCTCAGATCACTAAAACACTTCTAGACCCAGCAGTAGGTTTGGACTGAACTTCATGGCCAAAGCATCCATGGTCTTGGAAAATTGTATTTTACATATTGCCAGACCCTCTGTTTGTATCTTACCTAGAATAGTAAGGTCTGATCTGTGTAGAACTGAGAAAAATTAAGCATTGTTTCTTGACACTCAGAAAGAAACAAGAACCTGATATGTTCAAGTTGGGAATTCTTCATATTAAAGATTACTTATTCTTCCTTGACTGCCTTGCAGTTTGTCCATGATTGGGTAACTTACCTCTTCAGCTGCTGTTTTCCCCTGGGACAGGGACAAGAGTAACTTTGAAACACTATATGAGAATATTTATCCAATGTTCATTTGTTTCACGAGAAAGTGGTTTTGTTCTTTTCTGTTGATGTCTGAGCTGGGCATGGTTGTTTATTTTTGGCATGCAGAGCTTTGATTTGTTCTTCCTGAGTGTCTGTTTTAGAAGAGAGACAGTTCATGGCTGTCTTACAGGTACACTTTTTATAACAGAAGTTAGGTGTCAGTTTATTCTGGCTGGTATTGCTTCCATCTGCAATAAGCATTGTATAGACGAGTCAATGAAAGATGATAGAGAGAATATTAATGGGACAAAAAACTGTGTTGTTACTTAACATCACATTGAACATAGTGGATGTGTATATTCTTTTGTATCTGGGCAGGATTCTTCACTGGATTAGACTCCCCTTTCTCAAATTCTTTCAAAGATATGGCTATTTAAAAAAAAAACATGCCTAAGAAACTGAAAAAAATATCTTGGAAAGTTTTCTGAAAGTCTTCCATCTTATCTTTCTTGAAATGCTTTGATTGTAGTTTTCAAATGATGCTAGTAGTTTGCCTGAGGGAAAGCCCTTTGTAAATCTAATGCCATACTGGTTGTTCCTGAGTTTTCTCTATCTATGAACAGAGAATTAATTGTAGTTTTTTCATTACTATATTGACGCAATGAATGGCTCAAGGTTTAAGCTTCTGGGAAGCTGTGTCTGTTTTTCTGATTTTGCTGTTAATATTCACATTCATAATTTTTCTGTGTCAGCGTTTCATTCTCCCTTATTTTGGATAGGAAAGTGGCATTGTTAGAGGTCTGTGATGAGATGCCTGGCATTGGTTTGAGTGCTTTGTTGCAGTTAGTTATATCTTATTGAATTTGACTAAAATGGACCTTTTTTTATAGGGAGTTGGGTCAACAAAGGCTCATATTTACTTTAGAGATCAGTTTTGGTTCAGATTCTGTCAGATCATCATGGTGATTTAGAGAATTGGGAAAGAATGTGTAACAACCAGATCTTCACGTATTTCACACCCCACTCTGCAATTCTTAGTGTAAAATATGTATAACATGGCTCTGTATTTTGCACCAGTAGATGTTAGTGAATGGTTTTGCTAATCCAACTTGACTTCAACTGGCTTTGTTCTTTTAATATTATTGTTTACCGACAGATACCAGATTGTGCAGGTTAGATGTTGAAAGGGCAGTAAGTTACCTTAGTATAGTAAAATCCTTCCTTAAATCCCATGTGCTGGCTGTCATGTCTGAGGACAGGCCCAGGAGAAAATCAGTCTTTGCTCCAGTGGTTTAAAAGTATTAGATTGTCTGTCTAGATTCTTTTGTCATCTTCTACTCGTGGCAGTTACTGTAGATATAAACAGCAACTCCAAAACATGTAATGATCACAAAATGCTTGCTTTGTAGAGGCATGAAGAAACCTTTAAACAGAGTTATTTACTGTGAATTTTGTTTTCTGGTACTAAAGGTGAAGAAAGACTATTACAGTAGGTCACTCTGCTATTTTACTTAAAGCAACCACTAGCATTTAATATCTTCTCTGCCAACAAAAGTAACTGAGTTTTCGAAGTACTGGTTTGATAGTAACACTTCATAGACCATCTTCAACCTTCCAAAGATAATAGGTGGAATGTATGTCAAAGTAAATTCACCATTATCTGTTTGTGTTAACTCAGAGCTAGTTTGATTGGCATATTCTGTTGTAGAAGGAGCTGAATAACTAGAGACAAACTGTGATTTCTGTTGTGGAAGCTGAAGCCTCTGACTAGAAGTTTTGTGGTGGTAGGCTGTTTTTTACCATTTTTGCACTGGAGGGTCTGCTTCCAAGTTTTGGGCTGGGTGGGTGTGTTTGTCTGAGTTACCTAGTGCTTGCCAAGCATCTACAGATACAAAAACATAGATATACATACATAGATGGAGCAGATTTGTTTGTGGTTTATTCTTTTATTTAATGCTTGGTAAAAATGCCTCATCAATACCTAAATCTAACTGTGGAAAAACTACAACTTTAATTTCAGTCTCACTAAACAAGATAATTCTCTACTTCTTTGATTTTTTTCAAAATATTTCTGCTACCCTAATTTTTACTCAAATAATTCTGAAAATCTCTTTGTAGACAATTCTGAAAATCTCTTTGAATATCTTTGCAGATATTCATGTTTTCTGTTGTCAAAGTGTAATTTTCTAAATTATATTGTCTTTGGCTTTACAGCTAGATTGAAAATGGTTTGAGTTCTCAACAGTTTTTAACCATCACTGTATTGTGCTTAGCATGTACTGACCTTGCCACTGCTATTTTGATTTCTGTATATATTTTATCTTCTGAAGTTCTCAATTTGTTTAGAACATGTATGAAATATTAATTCTGTTTGTATTTCTGCCATCTCATTTTACTGACTTTTACTTAAAATGTCATCTGTCAAATGTCATGTGAAAGGAATAGGTAGCATCAAGTTGTGTTTGTCCATTCAATCTGCCTTAGACTGCCATGCAGGCTTTCTCTTTGAGATAAAGGCACAGATAGTGCCTTTGTTTGCTAAACCAATATCAGAGGCTTATGTAAATGAATTGCAGCATTTAGAGCAACTGCTCTATTATGATAGCTGTGTGGTTATGGAGATGCTCTGTATGAAGGTGCTCTGTCGTAGTTTTTGGGAAGAAACACAGTAATCTGCCTGATGACTTCAAGCAGCTCATATGCAGAGGAAGTCTTCATGTTGGCTATTTTTCTAGAAATTTCAGACACCAGACCCTGTGTCATGTCATCAGTGGAAAGATAGTGAGATCTCATTTAAATATGTTTAAAACATTAAGTATTGGAAGAGTGGGAGCTTGCATTCTGCAAGCAAAGCAGACAGATGATTTTTGATCAAGAATGGAACTCCTGGGATTTTTTGTCTTTATCAATTTCAGCAAAATGAGACAGACATTGTTGATTCTGTTTTGCATTTTCTTTGCCTAACTGAAGCTGTGTACTGTTAATCCTTGATCCTGCCAAAGCAGCTCTGTGTGGTATTACTGGGGTGATAGATTAAGGGCCAGAAGTGTTTAAGGAAGTTAGAGCAGGTTATCCTTGTAATCTTAGATGTGTAGTTAAGATTTCAGTTATACCTGCACATGTGCGTGTTTTGTCAGTGAATGAAATTGAACAGTTAAGGAAATGGCTCAAAATTCAAATTTTAATTCAGCGAGCCAACAACTTTTAGGGACAGTTCCTGTCTCTTCATAAGTTTAAATTCACATTTTGGCATTTTCTTGAGATGGTGAGATGCAGCTGTGATAATTTAAGTCATCAAAATTTTATTTTCTTATGTTTGACCCTCAAGGTTACTAGCAAAAAGTTCGAGTAAAGGCAGTTTTTGTGTCTAGAAGATATTTTCATAGCTGCATAAATATAAAAATATGACCCACTAGCTACTTTATATTGTGAGTTTCAAGATTTGAAAGAGCAGTAATGATACAGCAGCCGTATCTCTCTAATCTTTCCTCGCCCCAAACAGTTCTAAGATTATAGATTTTTAAACTAGGAGAGGTTTCCATTGGTTATACATTTTCATGGTTACACATTTTCATGTGTAAACACCTGTTTATTCCCACTACACCTTTTTCCTGTGCTTTAAGATTTCTTTGTGCTTGTATTTCAGTAGAAGATGTCAGGCCACACTGTGCTATTTGTATTGGGATCTTCTGTTCACTTTGAAATGTGTGTTTCCACTTGTGTTTGTAGCTCCTTAGAAACTGAGGAGAGGAGGTAGACAAAAACCCAAAGTAAAAAAAACCACAGAAGTGCCCAAAACTCTGTATGTTTTCCACACCCTGTTATTTTTGCAAGCCTTTGCTGAAAAGGTGGTGCACAAAAAGATACTACAGCATGTTTTTCTATTTTTTCACGTTCACCAAAAGAAATCTGTCTTACTTGAGAGTAAATATTTCTTTGCTGTTCTGTGGCTTGTTCTTTCATTACAAATCAATTAACGTTGTGGCTTTAAATTCACATCATTTTTAGAGTGGAACTTTCTGGAGACTTCTGGAATTTATTTAAGTGTTGTGTTGGAATCTTGATATTATGCTGGAATACATGATGATATCTCTGTTTTCTTTCTTTAAAGGTCTTTCAGGAAAGTAATGTTTGTTCTGTGCTTTAATAAAGACTGCATAACACTATTTGTAGCCCTGCAGCTCAGGAATTGCCTTCTCTGATAAACTTCTGAGACTTGGAAAGTGATGTACACTTTTGGATTTGTGGTGCAACCAATAAGATGTAATTGCTTTAGACAAGAAAATGGAAAGATGAATTTTAACTCATCAATGAAGAAAAATAATAAATTAGGCAGAATTTGTTGAGAAGCAGGATTGTTTTTAAGGAAAACAGTCTGAAACCCAGATTTGCTTGCTTGTTTATTTCAAGCAATCAAACAAACAAAAAAATGTCCTGTTTTTTTATAGTGTTGCTTTGGTGTTTGATTTGGTTATGTCATGTCCACCCCTTCCTTCCCATCCCCTTCCCGAATGATTAAATGCTGTCACAGAGTGTTTTGGGAATCAATCTGTGTGGAAGGTTTAGTGTATGTGTATAAGTTCAATTGCCTCTAAGTTCAGGGGAAAATGTTTGAGCATGGGCTGGTATTTGCAGACAGAAAGCTTCTTTTAGTCAGCTTTGTGGAAATGTTCTCCTGACTCACTCAGCTTTTTCTAGAAAGTAGTTTCTGAGCCGTCACATATGGAGTTTGCAACTTATCCTGTTAAAAACAGAACACTGTATGTTTTGTGGGGAAATTGAGTTGACTTCTTTGTAACTGGGCAGCCTCGATTCAAACTTGTCTGTTCTTCATGTGTAGACAAGGTCACAGAAATCTTAGCACTTTTACTTTCCCTGCCCCTAATATTGTTAGTATATTAACTGACAATATGCATAAGTACTGCTTCAAATGACATGGTGGAGAACTTTGATATGTATCTGTCAATTCCTTGGTCTTTAACACCACTGGGTCAAGTTTTATGGAAAAGGTAGAATGTCCTGATTTTAAAGGGGCTGTTGTCCATAAATTACAGGTGTCAATTTCATCTCTTTGAAAGGTTTACAAAATTTATGAAACCTTTTCCACCTGATCATAGGTGCTCTTGGTTCCCACAGGCGTTGTAGAAAATACTGTGCAATTCTTTCCTAGTATGTTACAAATAAGAATGTTTTAACAAAAGTACATTGTTTAAATAAATTGGGTTTGAAGTATTACTGCTGATACCTATTTCGCATGTACCTGAAATAAGTAAATGCAAACCTGCAGTTTCCATTTTACTCATTTTTGTGAGTAAATAACAGTAAGCATAGCTAGAACTAGGTACTATTAGTTCAGTTGATACAGCTTTAAAGAATACCTTTTGAAGGTAATAGTGGAGGACATTGTTTAATTTTCTGCTGCTTAGCTCCCATGTACTGAACTTTCATCATATCTCATCTAGAGAGACTAGACCAAGGGGGATAAAACTATCCGTGTTGTAGCCATTTTGCTTTTGACTCCTACTTTCTTCTGTGGCAGCTGATATTCATGAAGAGAATTGTTTTTAACAGCTCTCTGTGTTAGTGATTTGTTTTGGTCATAGAACTCCAGCTAAAAATTTGGATTTCTGGGGGAAAGAATGTTGAAGGGTTAATTAAAAAAAAAGGGATGTTTGAGTACTGTTAAATAAAGAAAATCAAGCATGAGCCAGTTATTTTTCTTCAGTGTTTCTTGCTATGAACTCTCATATATTTGATCTAGTTTTCCTGCAGTTGCTTTAACATACTTTACTGCAGTTTCATTAGCATACTTTTCCTTTTCTGTCTGACTTTAATTGTGTCTTTTTTTTTTTTTTTTTTGCATTCAGCAAATACAAAGGTGACTCCTTTTTTGTCTTTAAATATAAATTACTCTGCGTTCCTCATGTCTCCATTTTGCAGTTAGGAGAGATGGATTAGAATTAGGCTGCAGCACAGATTGGTAGAATCTCCCAGCATCCTCTTCCTGCAGAGGCATCAGCTTCCAGCATTGACTGTAGCTGCTGCCACTTTCACTGACATTTCTTTTGAATTCGACTGTGGAGAGTGCCTCTGTTGTCAGCTGCTGGCATGGAAACTTTTATTCTTTTTGCTTGATAACTCATTAATGAAACCTCATGGATATTGAGAAATAAAACAGAATCACTTTTCTCTTTATGCTTTTCTTTGTCTTTTTGCCTTTTTTTTTTTTTGGTGTGTGTGTGTGTGCGCACGGTGGAAAAGAGTGAAAGAAGCAGCACTTATTTTTACACAAGGACTATATTTACATACCTGAAGTTAACTGAATTAATCCTGTAAGTATATTATCTCTGCCTAATAGTTCTTGAAATCATGAATGTGGTAGTAAGATTTATGGGATTTTGTCTGTGAAAATTTGCTTTAGAATGTATGTCAAAATACAACATTGTTATTTTTATATAGATTTCCTTGAAGATAAAGGGAAAACTATATCTTCAATAGGATTATGAAATAATTGTTTCTCCTCTGCACTTTGCAGTGGTGAACAATGCTTTTAGAGAGCAGAAGCTTCTCTGCTGATGTCAGTGCTTAATCAGCTCAGATACTGTAGGTTGTAGAACACTGCAAGGTGTGTATTTTGAGATGCCATTCTTTAAAATGTGGTAATTTAAGGACAGTATCAGACTTAAAGCTACTTTTTCCATTTATAAACTGTGTGTTCAGCTCTTGGTAGCTGTGCTCATTTAACCATTTGAGGTTATATAATTTTTTACTTAAACATAAATAATTTATTTCATGGGATGCAATGCAGTGCTTTCAAAGTATTGTGTGTTAAGTATAATGCTGTGTGCTTTTAGACAGTTTAGTTCAGAATATCTCCAGCATAGGCTGTAAGTTCACAATGTAATAAATACAAGTAAATTGGTTTGAAGTTTAGAAGAGTGTCTTGCTAGGATCGTGATGTCCTAATTGTCTCTTTGGATCTAGGCCAGTATTTGTGTGACGCAGTGTTAGTCCCATAAACATCTGGCCTCATCTGGTGTCCTACTTGCAGCATGATTTTTTTTCCCCATAGCAAGATAAGTGAAATTTTTATTCATTTAATGTAAAACTGCTAGTGAGCTGTCATTATTATTCATATATGCTAGCTCTCCAAGGAGGTTCCTTCTCAACCTATTTTCTTGTCAGTATGCCTGCCATATTTGGACCTATTTTCTAGCAGAAATGTTGAACAGATCAAAATTATGTATTTTTTTTTTATGGTGGACATCTACTTGTCTGTGTCTACACGCTATATATTAAGTTTTGGCAGTATCGCTCTGTGCCATATTCAGGTGATCATTTTTGTACACCATATTGCATGCATTGACTTCAGCTTGATTATTTGATACAAACTATTAGTCTGATAAGGAGTATGCAAATACAGTAAATTCTCAGTTTACCTGCAAAGATCTCATGTTAAAACTTGCATCTAAAAATACTAGCTAACCACTGAGTCCCATTCAATAAATCTGACAATCTTTTATACTGCTGTGTATTCCCATTAGTGTGGAACAGAATAGAAATTTAGAATAGAAATAGTAAATCGGATTTTTCTTCTACCTGCAAACCAATACTGACACTTGATTTTTCTGCTTTCTCAGGCAGACTGTGGTCAATTCTAAATGCCTGTGATCTGGTTTTTTTTTGTTTTCTTGGCAGTTTTTAAGCTTACATATATTTAGGGTCAAATTCATGCTGGAGTGGCTTGATAAGACTTAAATATGATTATTTTTAATCATTTTAGTGATCAGATAAACTGTCTATCCCTATTCAGGTGGGTAAATAGTAACCTAAGGAGTTGGCGTATCTTGCTTTCACAATATGGGTGAGTCCTTATTGCAAATTTGGGTCTCTCTTTCTGTCCATGTGCAATGCAATCTGCTGTTGAACTTAAGAACTTGTTGTCATATAAAGCTGCTGATGCTTCTCAGATGATAAAAAAACACCTGACTTGAAGTAAATTGATTATTGGCTTATTGAATCTGGATAATGATCAGTCAAAAACTGGAACATTTGGCTATGCTCATGTTTCTTTTTAAAGATACAAATAAGATACAAAAGTGGCTTGAAATGTAGCCTGTGTTATTTTCAGAGTAGAAGACTGTTGGCAGTGGTGGGTTGATGGTGAGCCAGCAAGATGAGCTTCGTCTTGGCAATATATCCTGTGGCACCTGAGATTCAAGCAGATGGTCAATTTTGCCTAGATTTTCTTCCTTCCTGCTTATTCTGTTGCTTTGTTGCCCCTGTAGAGTAGTATGTGAGGATATACACCAATCAGTATTTTCTTGTGATGTTCAGATGCTGCATTGGTAGAGATATGTAGATAAGCAAAATCCATGTTTTTAATAAGACAGACGACCAGGAAAGTTCCTTGTCTCATCATCTGTCCTCACCCCCTCAGTCACTGAAATATTTGGAAGCTGAACCTCTTGATCGCTTTCTTGTAGTCAATTGTTAGATTCCCATGAGGCAGCGCTGTGGGTGCTGGGCTGCTTTCTGACTGGAAGGCGGTCCAATGCATGCCCTCTTAAGGTGGAGATTGCAAACAAAACTTACATGCAGAATGTAAAGCAAATAAACATTCGTCTCCTGACACATGGTGATCTGACATTTAAATTTCATGATCAGATGAGACTTCTAAGAAGGAATTTTTTTTTATAGAAAGGTTTTGTTTGTTTGGTGGTCTTTTAATGCATTTCATTTGTAAGACAGCATTACTAATCTCAGCCCTACTACGTTTGGAAAGCATAATACTGTCCATGTACATTGCCCTAGCCATACGACCTATCCAAGTACAATCATCAGCCTCTACCATCCTACCCATCCTCATACTAACATTCTCCAGCTGCAAAGAAGGCACAGGGCTGGTCCTACTAATAGCCTCAACCCAAACCCATGGCTCTGATCACCTATACAACCTCAACCTCCTACAATGCTAAAAATCATCGCCCCCACTGCAATACTCCTGTAATGCATAACAAATGCATTACTGTTGCTGTGAGCAGCTAAAATTCCTAAAATACAACGTTGTCACTTGTAGGTAAATCTGTTTAGTTTAGAAGAGCTAAGACTGAGACTTCTAGTTCTAAAAAGAAAGAGAGGGTAAACCCTTTTCCTAAAATACTAGCTGGTTTTCCCTATGCCCAGCTTCTGGTCTGTGAGACATAGCTGTGTCTGCCATCCTTGCCCTTGCCTTGTTGTTACATTACATGTAACATTATACCTGTTAATGTATAGCAATGGATCAATTAAAATCCTCTCTTGTTGAAATTCCAGTAGTCTATGAAAAGCTATCAGCCTCACCTTTTTTTCACAATGCTAAAGTATAGATAAAAACTGTGAAGTCATTCTCAGCTGATTTCGATGCATATTATTTTAATAATAGTTGGTTTTCAATAGGAGCAGCTATCTCCTTTTTTCTCCCTCAGTTACCTCTTCCCTTCTCACTGTTTTTCTGAGAGCTCCAGCTCTTTTTCCACGGCTGTTTGTTTTGAAAAATAGTTTTCCGTTCTTTCTCTTTATGTATACAAATGTGTAATATCACCTAGCTACTGTTTCTTTTTGCTCTGAATCATCTTTTCTGCCACAACTATAATGTGAGGTAGAAGAAACTATTTAAAAAATCCTAACCCAACAATAAACAAAACCCCCAAGCAATGAAACAACCCCCCCAGTGCTATTAAAGGAAGGAAAAATGCCCTAGTGGTGAGTTGGCTTGATCATTCAAAGGATTGTATGGGCAGGTCCATTGGTATTGTGGCAACGAGCCCAAAATTCACTGATAAAGATACAACTAGCTGGCTAAATGCTGCTATCTCTCATAGTCAGGTAGTGTTGAGGAGGGAGGTGCAACAACACTAATCTGAATTGCTTTCTACCATGGTCTTTGCATTGTGCATATCCACCCAGCTCTGTGGGTGGATAGTTGTCTCCAAAAATTCAAATTGAAGGTAGCACCAAGGAAGGGCTTGGGTAATAATAATGCTGTTTGTCTCTCTCTGCTATAGAATAAGATTTCAAATACAGTGTAAGGAAGTCCTAAGGGAGGAATAAGTGAAAATAAGTGTGTTACCCTGATGGTTTTGCCTGAATACCAAGCTACATAACCTAATGTAATTTAAACTAAATGACCGTTTAGGGGGTGTTTTGTCAGTTGTGTGTTTTCTGGTGGGGTTTTTTATTATTTTTGTTTGTTTCTTTCTTTTTAAATTTGCGTGATGTTGGGTACATTTTATTATACCAAGCTTTTAAAGTAATTTCTTCCTGTTTGCAAATTTGGCTAGCACAGTTTTGCATAATTTCGCTGCCAGTTGGGTTTTTTTAAATGAATGTTCAGCACACAGAATATCGCATGCATTGGTGAAGTTCTGGAACAGCAAAGACAGTGAGCCTTCAAAGGAATAAAGTCTGCCTTGCATTGGCAAGAATTTTTTTTTTCAGTGCTTACCATAAATATTTTATTTACTTAAAATTCATGCTTCTCATAAGAAGGGGTGTATACATCATGAATGCAGAATTTGCTGTGGAGGTATGACTAGTGGATTTAATACCTGGGTAAAATAAGTTACTGTTTAATATACTGACCAGTTCACTGAAGTTTTCAGACTTTCTGTATTAATGGTAATAGCCTAGGACAGGAAATGCTTTATATACATTGCAAATAGTTTCATATGCCTAGCGGTGTGCTTTAAGGCATTTTTCTTACAGCATTTAGGCATTTTCTGTTATGTGTTTATAAGTGGTGTTGAACACTAAGTTTTAGATTAAATGATAAAAAAGTTTGCAACAGTTTTTCTGTTTTCATTAAAAAAATATTGATCATGTGATCTTATATTTCTCCAGAATTATTTTAAACTAACACAAGAGGTTTAAGAATCCTTTTTGTTCATAAACTGGATGTGATTGGCCACTTAAAAATATTGTGATCCCTTTAATGTCAAGGACACAATACACTTTAATATCTTTGCAGCAAGAAATGTTCAGCTGTGAGACAGGTTACTCAATTTGATTCTGCATTTCTGAATTATTCTCTGGGTGAAAGGTATGCATGGCATGCCTGTAGGCGAAAGAAGAAAATTTCAGCTTCATGAGGTTTGCCTGATGGCCCTTCAGAGGCTGAGTCCTGTACCTGTCCAACAAGATACTGAAAGACATGTGCTAGCTCTAGCGTAGTGTGGGATTGAGGTGTGTGTGGAGTTTCTTGCATATGTCAGTTGTTCCTCAGAATAATCCGCATTCATGAGAATTCCTTAGGTTCAGACTTGATACAGGAGTTGTTCCTAAAGGTTGTGCATTTCTGCTTGTATTTGTTTAAAACCAAATCATACAGAAGTCTCTCACTTGTGAGATACAAGAGTAATCCCTTGTGTAAGAAAATCCAACACAACTAAAAAGCTATTTCCATTTGCTTTTTTGAACATTTCCTGTATGTGTCAGTGGATTGTACTACCTTCAACCATCCTTCACTGAAAAATCTAGAACATAAAATGTAGATCTAACAGACTATCTCAGTAGGACTTTGCAACAAGTTATTTTGCTTCATTTCATGATGCTCTTGGTGGGCTTTTGCCATGAGCAGTAGTGCAACCCACTGCTCTGTTATAGGAAGGTAGTACTCCTACAAGTTTCTCACCTTCTGCGTGACGACTTGTGTTGCAACTTTGTCTGTACAAATGACTAATAAAAGTGATAGCATCTAATACTGTCCTTTAAGAAGGGATTGAATCTAAATTTTGGTACAGCATTAGACAGAAAACTGGAGTATTACTATTGTCTGGTATATAAGTGATGCATGAGAGGGATAAGATGCAAAAATAGATACTAAGAGCCATACTTCACTAGTGTTTCCTTAAACATGATAGAGATGTTTCCTATTACCCACAGACACACAGTTTGTGTTTTCTACTTAAACTTTATTGAAAGAATGTGAAACCTTACAGAGGAAAGGTGTTAATCACAAGAGGAATTGACACATTGGTGGAAGATAAAATAGTCAAATAAAATAAAAGAAATGGGGTTTGTATGGTATTTTACAGGGCTAGGCAGAAAGAAGGTGTCTCTGCCACAGTAAAGGAGGATGACTCTTTCCCAATCACTGAAACTGAAGTAACAGTAGACTATGACAGGACTTCCGGTGTTTGAATGTTTGAGGACTGACAGAAATCAACAAAGAACCTGTTCCTTAACAATTCCCTTTTTCTTAATGTATGATTTTTAAATGTTGCAGAATTAAGGATGTTAGTATTCTTGTCCTAGTGACATGCTTCTAATCTGAAGCATCATTTTAAATTAAAACACAGCAAAAAGAATTATGCCAGGAACAGACTTCTGCTGCAGTAATACAAGATGTCTGAGTCATTTCAGTTTAAAAAAATAAGTAATATGGTGGTGACAGTTTTTCAAATGTTTTGGATTTATGCTATAGTAAAGCCAGGCAAGAGGACATCAAGTGCATTTTGGCAATGTAAAGTTATGCAAAACGTGAACATGAAGTGATGATTTATTATCTCTGTGACCTGTAAACTGTGACCTTTGATACTGTAATTTTAGTCCAGCTTTTGATGTTGGCTGGGAGGAAGTCTTCCAAGGAGACTGGGAGTGAAGCGGTGTGCTTCAGCAGGCTCTTATGAGAGTGACCAGCGCACTCGGGGTCCAGAGCGCACATGCTACACTGGCTGACAAAAGAGGGGAAGAACAGGTCTTTGTTTGGAGATCCAAAGGATGAGTGTTGCTTTGGAGAGCATCCAAGGACAAAGATGAACTTGGGCTGGGGGGCACAGGGTTTTATGTGGGGAAAAGGGGGTTGATCTGAGGGTCAAGGACCAGTGGGAAAAGGGAAAGTGGTGCAGAGGAGGGACAGCCAACCAGGGGAACCAGTAGGGTAACAGGAATGGAACACTGCAGCAAAGTGGGACCAATGGGGATCAGGAGAGGGGAGAACATTCTAGGGAATATACAAATATGGTGAACGAGGACTGAACTGGGGTGGAACAACTGTACAAACCAATAGAACTCAAGACATTAACATGTGCCTGCAAAGGAGAGGGGTGTTTCTGCTTGTCTGCTTTGGCCTCTCTAGGGCTGGGGCATTTCAGCCGTTGTGGCAGGCCCTTGGATGGTCTACATGGGAGGGCTGGATTTGAGTTTATTTTATGCTAAGCAGGCATAGAAGTACACAGCTCAGGGTCAGGTGTGTGGAAAAAGCATAGTGTGGTCTGCACATAGTTCCCTTGGTATGTGGAGGAAAGATATTTGATAGAATGTATTTGATAGAATAAAAAACTTTCAAGTTACCACTGTTCTTGGACATTACAAGGGATCTGTAAAGTTGAAGTAGAGCAGTGTACAAAAACAGTCAGAGCCTTCTAGCCAATAAAATGGAAGTATGGGATAGATTCTACTGAGGATCAACTGTTAATTCCTGTTAAGAAGTTATGTTGTGGCTGTTTAAAATAGTTACTCTTTTTGATATGGTAAAACATAAGCAGCTCCATATTGAGTTTTCTTGAACCAATTCATTGCTGCGAAGGGAAGGATCTACTTCAGGAAGCATATAAACATTCTGTATAGTGACAGGATCAGATTTTGACAGCGTATTGTGACTATTTGACTTAACAATCTTCCTCCAGAAGACAAGAACCAACTGAGAGCAATCCATTTTAAAGCTGTTTTTGTCATTGTTAGTTTGGCAGTAAACACTCCAACAGACACTTGCATAAATGTTGTTCAAGAACAGTACTGCATATGGTAGCTGCTTGCTGCCGATACTGTAGTTCACACATGGGGTGATACTTATTTAAGTTTATGAAAGTAAATGCCTCTAAAATACTTTCCTTCTGATTAAGCTCCTCTAAATGTTAAGGGTCACTTGTTTACTACAGTATTTATGTTCTGGGAAAATTTTCTCTTAATTGTAATGCATCTTGTTTTCTTGATACTTGTACTCAAAATAGCATTTTCTCCATATTTCCTGCATTTTTAGAAGACCTTATTTTTCCTTTAGTTTGTGTCAGATTTGCATCTTAATATGATTATCTTAAAACAGTTATTGTTAGTTTCACTTTTTTGTGGTCTTTATTACTTAAAATTTTGCTTTATTCCAACTAATCATTACAAACATATGCAGTAACTGTAGTGAAGCTACCTGTGATAAGAACAGCTGAACGAAACCAATTTGCTGGCAATTCAATGTTGTTTATCAGATAAGGCTGATTATTTTGGCTGTGTTGTAAAAAGAGCCAACAAAATGTTTAGAAGTTTAAGAACTAAATTCTTCAGTCCCTATTCATGTAAAGTGTTGCTTGAACATTTGAGTCTAGCTGATGTTCATAAAGCGATGTGGAACTCAGCCCTAAATATTTAATATAAAAGGTGGAAAGCACTGGTAGATTACAGGTAAATTTTTTTCTGCAGTTCTGCCATTACTACCTCCTGAAACCCCTTCTAAGAGAAGAGTTGATAAATCACTGCAGCTGGGGTGGTTGTTAAAAGCTTACTAAATCTTCTGCAAATACAAAGACAACCACATATACCAAGTTAAGGTTTAACTTCAGCTATATTATAGCTTTTCAGGAATACTCTTAGACTAAGCCCTGATGTAGAGAGATGGATGTCATTGCCTAACTCATTACTCGTGTTTACATAACTTTTAAATACTAACACACTGACTTTTCCTTTTTTTAGGCTAGTAGTTATGGTCCCTTTTTCTATAGAGGAGGAAAAAAAGAAAGGAACTTAAGTTGTAAACTGTTTTGATGATTTAAATTAATAATGTTCTTGTTCTGTGTTCATCTTGAGGACTGTTGTCCTAATAAGTGAGTATTCCAATATGTCTGGGGTTTTCAGGTTGTATTCTTATGCTTTGTTTCTGGCATGGTTCCAAATAGTTTGTTAGAAGAACCTACTTAAAGTTGCTAATAATTAACTTGCTTACAGACAGTATATTCCCACTGAATTAGAATAATTTCATTAGTTTAGCACCAAACTCAAGGTACACAAACTATTGCTGGAATTCACAACATTTCCTCTTTTTTCCAAAAAGAAGTTTGAAATAGCAGTGAGAGGAAAACCTAAAAAATGCTATGTGTTGGGGAAAAAAATCCCTAAAGTGTCAGGACTGTAATACAGTAGCATTTTATTCTCTTTGTAATGTAATGCTATTATCTTGGTGTAACATTCAGTATAGCATATTTTTCTGATCCTTTTTATTTCATTTGGCTGGGGTAGCATTAACTTTCTTCACAGTGGCTGGTATGGGGCTGTGTTTTGGGTTTGTGCTGAACATGGGATTGATAATACAGGGATACTTTTGTAACTGGTGAGCAGGGCTTACGCACAGCCAGGGCCTTTTCCGCTTTCTGTAATGCTGCATTGGTGAGGAGGCTGGGAGTGCATAGGAGGTTGGGAGGGCACATAAGAGGGACAGCCAGCATGTATTTCAGAGGTGCAGCTCCTGCCTGACCAACCTGGTTTCTTTTTATGACCAGGTGAACCAACTGGTGGATGTTGTCTATTTGGACTTCAGCAAGGCCTTTGACACTGTCTCCCACAGCACTCTCCTGGAAAAGCTGGCAGCCCATGGCTTGGACAGGTGCACCCTTCACTGGGTTCAGAACTGGCTGGATGGCAGGCCCAGAGAGTGGAGGGGAATGGTGCTGCATCCAGCTGGTGGTTGCTCATTGGTGGTGTCCCCCAGGGATCAGTGTTGGGCCCAGTCCCATTAAATATCTTTATTGGAGGTCTGGATGGGGAGATCAAGTGTGTCTGCAGTAAATTCACAGATGCCACCAAATTGAGTGCAAGTATTGATGAGCTGTAGGGAGGGTAGGAGGGCTCTGCAGGAGGACCTGGACAGGCTGAATCGATGGGTGGAGTAACAAAATGAGGTTTAACAAGGTCAAGCGCTAGGTCCTGCACTTTGGCCTCAACAGCCAGTGCCCCATGCATCACTACAGGCTGGGGGCAGAGTGGCTGGACAGTGGCCAGGCAGAAATGGACCTCAGGGTAGTGACTGACAGCAGCTGAACATGAGCCAGCTGTGCCCAGGGGGCCAAGAAGGCCAATGGCATCCTGGCCTGTGCCAGCAATAGTGTGGCCAGCAGGGCCAGGGCAGGGATTGTCTCCATGTATTCGGCACTGGTGAGGCCACACCTCAAGTGCTGTGTCCAGTGCTGGTGCCCTCAATTTAGGAAGGATGTTGAGATGCTGGTGTGTTAGGAGAAGGGCAGTGGAGTTGATGAAAGGTCTGGAGCACAAATGCTGTCAGGCATGGCTGAAGGAGCTGGGATTGTTTAGCCTGAAAAAGAGGAGGCTCGGGGGTGACCTTATCATTCTCTACAACTGCCTGAAAGGAGGCTGTAGCCAGGTGGGGATCCGTCTCTTTTCACAGGCAGCCAGTGACATGACAAGAAGACTCAGTCTTAAGCTACACCAGGGGAGGTCCAGGTTGGACATTAGGAGGAATTTCTTCACAGAAAGAATGACTTGGCATTGGCTGCCCAGGAAGGTGGTGGAGTCACCCCCACCCTTGGAGGTGTTTAAGAGTCAAGATTTGGTGTGGCGTTTGGTGCTGTGGCCTAGCTGACGCAGTGGTTTTTGGTCATAGATAGGACTTGATCTCAAAGGCCTTTTCCAACCTAGTTAATTCTATGTGATTCTGCAGTTCAGGTGACCCAAGCTGACCAAAGGGATATTCCAGACCATATGACAATCATGCTCAGTATCTAAAGTGGGGGGAAGAAGGAAGAAGGAAAGGACATTCACAATGACAGCATTTGTCTTTCCATGTCACCATTTTATGTGTGATGGGGCCCTGCTTTCCTGGAGATGGCTGAACACCTGCCTGCCCATGGGAAGCAGTGAGTTGATTCCTTGTTTTGCTTTGCTTGTTTGTACAGCTTTTGTTTTCCCAGTTGAATTCCCTTTATCTCAACCCACAAATTTTCTAGCTTTTACCCTTACAATTCCTTCCCACCAGTGTGAGAGTGAGTGAGCAGCTGCATGGGGCTTGGCTGTCATCTGGGATTAAACCACACGGGTCTCTTTTGTTGCCTAGTGTGGGGCGCAAAGGATTGAGATCAGGAGATATCTGACTAGAGTGTGTTAAAATAAAATTGTTATAAACATTCATTCTATTGGTTTAATAGTTGCTGGTTTCAATATGGATTTATTTGCTCTCATACTTGTGGTATTTTGTCTGTATTACAGAAGTAATTCCTTACTTGCAGTACATGTTCTGTGTGTTGTATTTTATGGAATGGGCTTATCACAGGATAATGACGCTGGTCACCAGCGTGGTGTGTCTGTATTCAAGACTGCAGGCACCTTTGTGCTTTGGGAGTCACCTACTGGGAGCAATTAATGATCACATCTTTGTTTTTTTTGGTTCCTCGGAAGACCAGCCTATGAGGGAGACACCTTTCTATATCTTTTTCTCCTCCTTTTTTTTCCCTTACTTGTCTTCCAGGCTGGTAGTCAAGATTTTAAAGGTTCTTGGATATCCTTTGACTGCCCTTGAAACCAGCCTGGGTTTTTTTGCTCGGAGCCAGCATGTTGTTGCATATGGTTCAGGTCTTGTTTAAGGTCAGACTAATAACATGAGATCTGCTGAAAAGCTGGATAATTCAGAATGGCAGAGTGTTTGGGGTTGTATGGGCCAGTACCTAGGGCAGTGAGCGCCTTTAGTGCGCTTGCACCTTTACTCCTGAACAAGTGCAGAATCCAGAAAAACTAGTAAAACATTGAAAAAAAGTTGTTCTGTCACGATGTTCAACACTGCTTAGTACCTGCAGGAGAGAAACAAGGTCTCTAAATATGATGGTGAGATGACAACAGGCCCTGCAGCTGCTCCATCCACCTGAAAGACACTGTGACTGCTCCACTCCCACTGACTGTGGTGATGCCACTGAAACCACTGGACTGTGTGGGTTTGATGGCCTGGCACAGGAGCCCCACAGGAATACAATGATTCAGTAGACACTGGTGCACAATGTACCCTAATGTCATCAAGCTGCATAGGGATGGATCCATTTGGATTTCTGGGATGACAGAGGGATCCAAAGAGCTGACTGTATTGGAAGCTGAGACTGGCCTGACTGGCATGAGTGGCAGGAGTACCCTATCTTGACGGGAGCAGAGGCTCTCTTCATCCTTGGCATAGACTCTCTCAGGAGAGGATATGTGAAGGATTCGAAATGCTGTTGATGGGCTTTGGTATAACTACCCTGTAGATTGAGGAAATTTCAGACATCCCTTTTGTTCTGGGGCTGAAGAACAGCAGGTGCCAGTTGCCACCACAACAGTGCACTAGAAGCAGTGTCTCACAATGTAGACTCTGTAATTCCCATTTATAAACTAATTTGTCACCTAGAGAGCCAAGGAGTGGTCAGCAAGATCTGCTTACCTTTAACAGCCCTGTATGGCCAGTATGAAAGTCCAGTGGAGAGTGGAGGCTGATAGTAAACTGTGGCTTGAATGAAGTTATACCACCTCTGAGTCCTGGTGTACTGGATATATTGGAACTTCCATACGAGCTGGAGTCAAAGGAAGCAATGTGGTGCCACAATTGATACTGCTGTTTGTTTTTGTTAGTTCCTTTGAGAGCAGAGTGCAGGCCACAGTTTGCTTTTGTTTGGAGCTGTGTCCACAGTACCTGGAATTGACTGCCAGTCAGAAGGAATCACAGCTGTATCATCTGCCACAGACTGATGAAGACTGGAACAAGGTGAAGCTCTGGAACACCTGCAGTGTGTTAGTGATACCATTTTATGAGAAAATACAGCAGAAGTTTTTGAGAAAAGGAAGCAAATAATCCATTCCTTTTAAAAGCTGGTTTTGCCATGAAACAGAATAAGGTAAGGGGACCTACACAGAGATCCAGCTTTTAGGAATCAAGATGGACATTGTCAGATCCCAGTGGTTTTTATTAAGATAACACTGATGTCTCCAGCAACTAGCAAGAAAAAGACACTTGACTTTTTAGGTGTTGTGGGATTTTGTAGAATGCACATTCCAGCTTGCAGTCTGATTGTAGCCCTCTCTACCAAGTGACCTGGAAGAAGAATGATTTCAAATAGCCCTCTGAGCAGCAACAAGCCATTGAACAAATCAGGTAGGAAATTGTTCATGCTGTAGCCCTTGGGCCAGTCTGAACACGGGCCAGTCTGAACATATGTAAAAAAAAAAGGCTTTTTATTGCAGCTGGAGAGAATGGACCTACCTGGAGCCTCTGGCAGAAAGCACCAGGGAAGTTTTGAGGCTGACCTCCAGGTTTTTGGAGCTGAGCATACAGAGGATCTGAAGCCCACTATACTCTAACTGAAAAGGAGATACTGGCACCTTTCAGGGATGATTGGTACTGACACACAGCTTCTGGCACCACTGTTACCTGCGTTGAGTTGGATGCTCAAAGGGACTAAAGGAGTTGCATTGATCACATAAAGAGTTTGGATAGGAAAGCCTTGTCATGCAGGAAACTTGGAATTAATTGTGGGCTGACCAGAAGGCAAAGATTTTTGGAATGTCACCAGACTTGTGCTGAAGAGGCCCCAGTATATAATAAATTCCCAGAAACTGAGAAGCAATATGCCTTGTTTACTGATTAATCCTTCTGCTTGTGGGAAAGCAGCTGTATAGAGTCCCCTATGACAAGTAACAGAAGTTGCTGGAGGAGAACATGAATTGAGTAAATAAGCAGAGATGAAAGCCATCCAATTGGCCGTTGACATTTCTGAAGGAGAGAAATGGCCAATGCTTTTTTTTTTTCCTGCCTCTGTGCTGATTCATGGGTGGTGGCCCCATGGGGGTGGTGGCAGTGATGGGAGCGGAATAACTGGCAACCTAGGGGTAAACCCATCTGGGCTGCTAAGTTGTGGCAAAACATTGCTGCCTGGTTAGAAAAGTGTCTTAGTTTGAAAAGACAGGTATCTGCTAAGGAAGGCAGGAGCCTCTCTTGAAATGGAAAATGTAAACCCCCTCCTTCTGAATTTTTATGATTTTGAAATTAAGAGGCTCTCAGGCAAAGATACGGGAGTAGTAATAACAGTTATTAGGAAAAATAAAAAACCACAAAAATAAAAATGCAGTAATATAAAACAATACTAACAGAGTCAGAATACAACCTGACACCCTGTTGGTCAGGGTGTTGGTAGCAGTCTGATTAAATGGTGGCTGCAGTCCTGCTGGAGTGAC
>NW_005054323.1:5755903-5758654 GCF_000277835.1 Geospiza fortis
GCCTGTGGTATTCCAAATCTCAGATTATATTCAGGTAGGAATGCTTGGCTCCTCCCCCTGGGCGGAGCATCTCACAATGGGATGATGTCATTTTGTCAGTCATACAGTGAGACTCAATGGCCCATTAACAGAAAATATCTTCCAGGAGGGAGGATGGGTTGTGGAAAATAAAGAAAACTGCCCCACCTGGTTTTAGCAAGTGGCCCAATTAACAGAAGATAACTGCCCCACTTCTAACAGATGGCAATAGAATACACACCCCCAGCCACATCTTATGTTTGCAACTTAAGACAAAAGGCTGTTACCAAGGGTGAAGGACAAAGTCATAGACTGCATGGATTCAACAAAAATTTTTTGTGGACGTTTTATGAACATTGACAAAGGTGTTCCACAGACTAGGGGAATGATGTCTGTCTGTATATCTATCAAAACAGGTAAGTAGGGAAGGTGATGGGCTACTGGGAAGTGTGACATTTGGTGTGACATAAAGGGTACGGAATAAGGGATGGTTAAGTGTTGTTTTTGGCTAGGGTAGAGTTAACCATTTTCACAGCATCTGGTATGAGGCTGTGTTTTGGATTTGTGCAGAACTTAGGGTTGATAATATGGAGATATTTTTGTTATTGCTGATCAGGGACCTCCCTGATCACCACCTCCCACAGCCAAGGCCTTTTCTGCTTTTTGTGTAGTCCCACTGGCAAGGAGACTGCATGTGTGTGGGAGATTGGAAAGAGACACAGCAGGGGCAGATGACCCAAATTTGGCCCCAAAGGGATATTCTATACCATACGTCATGCTCAGTATATAAAGTTGAGGGAAGAGGGAGGAAGGGTGCACGTTTGTAGTCATGATGTTTGTCTTCTCAAGTCACTGTTATCTGTGATAGGGCCCCCTGCTATCCTGGAGATGGCTGAACACCTTCCTGCCCATGGAAAGCAGTGGATTAGTTCCTTTTTTGCTTTGTTTGTGTGTGAGGCTTTTGCTTTCCCTATTCAACTGTCTTTATTTCAGCCCATGAGTTTTCTAGCTTTTACCCTTCAGTTCTCTCCCTGATCCCACTGCTGGGGAAGTGAGTGAGCTGCTGCATGGGGCTTGACTGTTAAACCTGGGGGTTAAACCATGACACCAGGTGTAAAATCCATAGTAAATCACTAGGCATAAAATCCATAATAACATCCCTGAAGTAGTGTGTTCACGTTATCTGCTCTGGGGTATGTTAAAGAATATGTTCATCTAATGTGCTAAAATGTATCAAGTTCCCGTCCATTCCAGGAAAACTATGTGGAGATAGGAGAAAAAAATAAGATAGAAGGAAAACAGCATGAGTCAGAAAGAGAGTGAGAGTCAGCATTACTGACTGAACTGTTCGCTAGTCTGGTAACTTGCTGTAGAAATTGGTTTGTGATGTTTCGGGAGTAAAAGAGGAAATGTGCTTATTCTGAGCCACTGCATAGAAATGCCAGCAAAGATAACCAAGTTGCTTCTGAGTCAGTGTGCTCCTTTCTTCTGACTATTCCGCTATCAAGTTATGAATCTGAGTTAAAACAAATCCTTTCGGTTATGTTCTTCTGCTGCAGGACATAGGAAAACATTAGAAAATATATATGAAGAGTAATGAAACAGGAATGAGGAATTTTCTGGTAGAGAATATGATTCACTTACCAGAAATAACAGTTTGAGAAAACTAGCTTCCCAAGTTTTATGTCTGAAGTGGCAGAGTAATGTCATCAGCATGCTTGGTGCAGGGAACATAAAATACATTAACTTAAGGAATACTGTTTGCATTGTCTGCAGACTTTGGTCACATATAGGCAGCATCAGGGGAACGAGTCTGTAATAAAGGGAAAAAACATGGTAGCCAGGTGCTGGAGAGATATGCTTCTTACGCATTTAACTGGGAAAATACAGTTTTGTGTCCTTACACAACCCTGGTTTATGAGATCAGTTTGCAAATACTGATATATACTGTGGTAATGCTCAAGCTGGTGGTGTGATGGGATTTGGGAGCCTGATGGCAAACCATCCATATTTGCAGCTAAAATGCTGTCATGTCCATGGGTGTGTTAAATGAAATAAAGATTAGATTTTCTGTCCAGTGGAAGTTCCAACAGTTTCTGATTGCAGAGTTAGAAGTGTGCAGATTTACACCATACAAGTACAGAAAACGTATTTCTGTTCACTAAGATGAGGCTTTGTAAAGCAGTTGAAAACAAAACATTTCCCTTAGACCTTGGTCCTTGCCTTCGGAGAAGTGCTACAGTGGTGGAGTACTGTGATATTATTTCTCTGCTGATGCTTCTCATATGGGAAGCATACTGTTTTGAGGCTGAATACCAATACTTTGAAACTTAGTGTTTGAGGCAGTTGTTAAATTACCTGTAGTTACCAGTGGTCTGTGTTTCTTCAGATTGTTTTATGAACTGTATGGTTATACATGTCTTGCTTGCCATTCTCTTCCCTCTCTTGACTTCAGATCACTGTTCATATTCTCCATAGTCTATGAAGCAGAAAATTGCCTCACAAGGGGTTTTTCTGTTCCCATGGTTCACAGAGTTCTTGGCCCACCACATCTTGGGGTCGGCTGCTTGTTTTCTGCTCTTGAGGTGAGTTGGGTGGTCTAGGGAGCGACTCTAGGCTCTGAAGAATGAGACTGGACTCTTTGTTGTTTGGTCTTCAGGTTGTTTATTAAGTCTTATCTACAAAATTTTCTTCTTGGCAGACAGAGGTCTGACTAGCAAGGCAGCTACGACG
>NW_005054323.1:5758664-5791922 GCF_000277835.1 Geospiza fortis
GAAGGATGAGACACGCTCTGTTCTTTTTATCTTGTCCTTATTACTTTTATACAAAAATTTTTAAAACTTATATTTTCACTTTGTGTACACTTTATAAAAACACTTTTTAAACTTGTGACACTTTCTAGCTCTTATGCTAAACTGGCAATTCATTTGCAGGATCGAAATCTAGCTACTAAGTGTTTTGGGCATCATGCTAAGATTTCTGAGCTCTCTGACGGGGTTTCGGCTCTCGACGTGGTCTCGGGGGACTCTTCACATTTGGAGTGATGTGCAGAGTTCTCACAACCACAAAGTTAGTAACCATGCCTGCAAGAAGGAGAGGACCAGAAGGGCCATTTGTCCTCTGTAATTTTGAAGATTCCACACACCTTAGTACTGACCTTGGCATTTGTTTGGGGGGAGACCTGGAACAAGCCACTGCTTCAGTGATAGTCTCAAAATAATTGTAGTGTGCAAGTATGAAAAAATAAAAACTCATTCTTGGTGTCTAGTAAATATGAACTTCACTTACTGATGTGATGGTGGTGGTGATTTTTTTATTTGCAATTAAAGACAACTAGTGCCAATTTGGTATGTAAAGGAAGGAGAAATTTCCTCCCCACTCTCCTCCCAGCTTTTTTTTTTACCTTCTTGAAAAACTTTTGAAAGCAACTAACCCATTCTTCCTAGCAGGAAAGGCAGAGCAAATGGAATGAGTAATCTAACTAGGCATGGACCAAGTGAAAAGAGTTTAATTAGACACAAATGTGAAAAGAAGATACAAAAGCATGGGAACACGTAGGGGGTAGGGATGATGTGTTATTAAGGGACTAATTCGGGTCCTTGCTTTTGTACTAGGAAAAAAAATCAGCCTTTAAATCTAGTTAAAAAATACTTATTTGGAATGTTTTTGCTAGCAGATGTTGTTCCTGGAATTAGTTAATAAAATTGAATGATTTAAAAAAGTTTTGGTCTTTATAAGCTGTTTTAACACTGTTCTTTGGGGGGCAAAAAAGCCCCCCGTCCAGTCATATTTTCATGTCCCCCCCCACTCTGTGTTTGTTTTCTGTGTGTGTTACTGTTAGATTTAGAGCAGCTGTACTCCTCTGTTGTTCTCTTCTTAAATTCCTCCTTTAGAGTTCTTTACTTCTGGTCAGTACTTAAATATTTATCTCATTGACATGATCTGTTGCTTACCACTGCTTAACCGTACTTGGAGAAAGCCCATTACCTAGTTTAAACCTGTTGTTTTAAAGCTTTAGAGAGATTATCTTTTCCAGATCCATCTGTGCACATTGATGGCTATGTAGCCTCTAGCTGTATGTCACTACCATGATTGTCAGTTTGTCCCAGGTTTGGCTCACAGAATAATTTGTGAGTGCTCCTGAGTATTTCAGGCAGAACTGGCCAAAGAATGGGTTTGTTGGGATGGGTTTTGCTTAAGCAAGTGCAAGTGCTTTTACTTGAAGCAAATTAGGATGAACAAAAGCTATTGGCATAGCTGCAGGTTTCTGACAGGACTGTTTGTAGTACCTGTTTGCTGTATGAGTGTCTGCTTATTGCTTTTTTTAGATTAAAATATTGTCTTGTGACCTCTTTTGAGATTCTGATATGAGCAGAGTCTGGAAGAGCATTTGTACTGATGGGAAAGATTGAGAGCTTGGACACGATGATAAATTTTGAGAATTTCTCTGGTAAGATTAGGAGGACAGAGCTGTAAACATCGCTTAAATAAGCGATGCATGTGTGTAACATAGATGAAGTGTTAGGCATATGCTTTGGTTTTGAAAAGCTAAATTATGAAAACAAAATCACTACAAAAGACCTGTGTTACATAAGGAAAAGACATTCTAATTTTTTTGTTTATATTTACAGTTTGAGTAAACTAAGAATCTGTTTTGTAGGGCGTCCAAGATGGATCTCAAATGTGCTCTGGAAGAATGTTCAATGGCACTGAACTTATTTCTAAACAATAAGTTCTCTGAAGCGCTGGAACTACTTCGTCCATGGTGAGATTCTGTTATTTCCTGAAGTTGTTGTAAACAGACAGTATTTAGTACCTGAAGATTAATTTAAAGTGTCTGAAGATAGTAGTTTTAATTTATTCTCTTTTTTCCAAAAGAGAAAATTCTCCGTATTTGTGGTTTTTTAAAAAATTTTTTGAGTCATTAAAACCACCTCAAAAACTCTTATGAAGCACTGAATTGTGATGTTAGAGTTGATCACTCAAGCTGTCTGTCCTCACGCCAAAGGGAGAGGCTGGGGAGCAATGTCATATTTAATGCATCTTTGATCAAATAAGTTGTACAATGAAACTGCTTTTGACAATACAGAAAAGCTGGAACAAAGCTCCAGAATAGTCTTTTGGTTGTGTTTTATATTATGTTTGAGTCTGGTGCTTATCTTTAAGCTCATCTTTTTATGTTCTGAATATTGTCCTTGTTCCCCTCTTGCCTTTCATCCCCTGAGAAGAAAAGTTGGCAGTGCAGATGTAGGGAATTAAAGAATATGGAGAAGTTCACAGGTGAAACCTGTCTTACCTGTGACTTCATGGGGAGGCAGTCTGAGTGGCTGATTTTCAGGACTGGGATCTGAATCCTGTCCACCATTCTTCTCTCGTCTGTGTCTGAAAGGAGTACATGGTATTGAGGGATGTGTTGGCAAGAGGGATATGTAGCCCATGTTAATAGAGTGGAGTACTATTCTCACTCTGCAGTTTGATGCTAGTAAGAATGGATTAAGAGTGATGTGTTGGTTGATGTTGTATGAACAAGCTCAAAGACAGCTTAAATGAAACGCCAGAAGGATGACACAGCTATCAAGTGTTTGCTTTTAGTGCTCTGGAGAGTTCGTGTGAGGAAGGCAGTAGGCCAGGAATATTATCTCTTAGAATTAGTTGTAGTGAAGCTCAGTGGAAGATGATATTACTGTTGGAATGTCACTATACGACACGAAAGAACACAAGCACACTACCTTCTCAAGGTGAAGGAAGAAAAAGAGCGTTTATTTTCCTGACTCCAACATTTATAGTTTTCCAAAAGTGACAGCAGATTGGAGGGTGATAGGGATGCCGCTCCAATGACACTGGTCAAACCAACAGTCCATCAACTTTCTCCTCCTCCATAAAAGAAGACAAAACAATCAGTTATTTACAGAAAGTGTCTGAGAAAGTTCACCACAAGAATGTCAATATCAGAAGGCCTAGAAAATCTTAAAAAACCAGGGTGACATTGGAATACCAGGATCTTTCTTGCTCCAAGGTCAGGGAGAATAAAACTCAGGAGACTTTGTTTTTGAAGTCTCACCCTGAAGTTTATTATCCTTATCTATTACAAACTCATGAGATGTGAGTGCTCTCTAACAAGTCGAGAAAGTAAGCTAAAATGGTGTCTATTCAAGGTATTTAAGTCCTAACTATCCAATAAACAGTTGTAGATTATATTCTCAGATCTGTTACTTTCCTGCTTAATTCTTCTGTCTTTTCACAAATTAATACAAGTGTCTCTGCATTTAATTTTGAATTGCAATGTAAAGTGTTGCTTAAATGCACAAGATTAATGTTTTCCCTAGGTCCAAAGATAGTATGTACCATGCACTTGGATACAGCACTATTTTAGTTATGCAAGCTGCAATGACCTTTGAACAGCAGGATATACAAATGGGAATTTCTACAATGAAGGATGCTTTGCAAACCTGCCAAAGGTGAGCCCAAGCAATCCCAACCGTTATGAGATACTAAATCCAAAAAGTATTATTTGTGACATACCCCAGTTCCCTGTTTTTAAAGCAGACTTGTCTGTATGAGAGTGGTCTAAATTTGTAAAGGTGGAGTAAGTCCCGCTAAACAATTATTACTGGTGAGGATATTTTTCTACATGGTTTTGTGGCAACAACAGACTTGTCCTGTGTGGGTATTAATAGCCACTACAGTTAGTTAAATGGTTGTTTCACTGTGTGGACCTACACACAAACTGACATTTTTGAACTATCTGAGCTATTGGCAGCTGTGACTTCTTATTTTTCCAAAAGTTTAAAGGCCTATATTTTGAATTGTCCCCTCTCAGCATGAAAACATCTTAAAAAAGTTGTTTCCAAAGGTTGAACCAATAGTCTAATACAATTAAGCTTGTACTAAGGTTTCTGCTGAAAACGAAATAAGTTTTTTGTTGTTGTTGTTACAAACGTGTTTAGCTTACCTTGAAATTAATAATTTTAGCAGCAATTTCTGTTGCTTACATCAGAAATTATCTGGACTGAACATTTTGCTTCTGGTCTTTCTTTGAACAGCAAAAAAGCCCTTAGAAAACAGGTTGTGAAAGCTAAAGTTTAAACAAATCTCTGAGAAAAATAGAAGTTACTTCTGCTTTGCTGGTTCTTCATCATATCGGTTAGTCTATTTTATCACAATGATTTCCCAAAAAATGATTAGTTTAGACATGTAACATCATCATCATCTTAGCCGTGGCAAAGAAGAGATGAGAAAATGTTATCAGATGCTATCTGAAGAAGAGAAGGGGTCAGCAGTTTCTGCATCTTTTTTGGATGTGCTATGAATTTGCAGTTTCATCTGAACTGTGTTGTTCAGTGTGTCTGAAGATTAGATGCCCCTCTAGTCTAGACAGCTGCGGTTCAAGATTTCATCTCTGCAGGATATAAACTTTAATTCATGAGTACTCTGGTCTAGTCTGTCGCAAAAATCATAAAAATGCAAGAGAAAGGCAATTAAATGTTCAAAGTTGAATAATTACCATAACTGCATGTACCTTAATTGACTCTTTTCTTGTGTGCATTATGTTAATGTGTAGTGTTATAATCTTCTTCTCAGGATCCCACAATTGTCAATGTGTAGTGTAAATAAAAATGATAAGCTAATGGTTAGTATTTATAATCACTGACTCCCTAGTTTACAGAGTGCATTCATATTCTGAATATAGCGTTGCTTCTCTAGCTTCTTCGTAAAGCTGAGTTTTTTGTAATTTTTTGCCAAAAATTAATTTTTGGAATTAAAACGTGCAGTTGAGATCTCTTGGAAGTAAAGTGTGTGATTGTTTTGGCATTTTATCTGGCATAAACCGCCATAAAATACTGAAACATTTTTGTTGAAAACAGAACTCCTTTTCATTTTTTCATTCTAATTTTGAGTGCATGTTTAAGAAACAGAAAAAAGCAATTCATAAATCTTTGAATTCCAGTTAAGGTGTCTTGCCCAGCATCAGGGACACCTCTGTAGCTAGTGTGTGGCAGTGGGGTTGAAGCTGTCATACATTTAACGTAGATTAATTGAAGTTGCAAGCATGCATTTAATGTTGGATAGGCTCTTTAGCCTAGAGGCATACAAGTCTTTGGACTACTGAAAGAACTGAAACTGTTGACAAATGATCATTTTGCTAAGAATCTCTGTAAATTTTAGTTGGAAGTTTTTAAGAATTCCCGTTATTAAATTTAGGTTTGTGTTGAAATGTATGGCTTTCTTTTCTTCCATGCACAACCTATTTAGATTCAGGAAACGAAGCACAGTGGTGGAATCCTTGTCCAACCTAGTTTCTAAACAGACAGTGGATCAGTTGACTGAAGGTAAGTAGTTAAATAATACAGTTAAAAAAAGTGAAAAAAGCTCAAAACTACCCCTACCAATGTATACAAATATGCTTAACTCTGTGACTTTACTAGTGTCTTACAGTAATAAACATACAAATCATGTATATAATCTTTTCTAATTTGAATGCAAAGCTTCAGTGGAGAATTCAGGCTAATGGTTTTTTTTGTCTCTGAGCATGCATGAATTAAGAAAGGAATGCCTTTCACAACACATTATAGGACTGAAGGGAAATTTCCTTTTTTTGACTTAAGAGAGCTCCCAAAAGTTTAAGAACCATTGATGTGGAGGAGTACATCCTTGTCATTAGTTGCATTGGAATCTGAATATATTAACGAGTTTTGTGCTTGTCTGTTTTGCCTTAAGGTGTTTTGGGAGATGGTATCAGTGCATTGTTCATGGCTCTGAAAATGCTGATCTCCTATTTCTGATTCAGGCAGAGTCAAGTATGCATTTTTTTCTAACCTGGCACAAGAATCCTCTTTAATACTTGGACACATCAAACTCACCACGTATGCACTGTACATACAGCAGCCTTGTGCATGTGGCTGGTCTTGCAGCATGGGTGCAGAGCAACTTGTGTCATGTGTGTTAAATCAAATGTACTTTAGTGCTGCATGAAGACAGAAAGTCTGCCTGGGGCTTTCAGTTTGTTAAGCATGACTTGGTGAAAACCTGTTCATAATGTCTCAGTGGATGTAGAAAAAGCCTGAACCTCCATGAGGGTTACTATTCATTTACAGAAATGTCTTGTAAGACATGGAAGGAGTCCTGAAGGACTGAGTTGCTGTGGCTGTTAAGCTTAGAATCAATGAAAATAATAGGAGACCCATCTTCCAGAATGTCAGGTAGCTTTTGCCATAGGCTGAGGTCAGCTCTGACAATATTTTGTCTGAGAAGAAGGGAAATAGAAGAATTCTGTTGGGATTTGTGTGTTACAGCTATTACTCAGCAGTTACTGAAATGGCAACAGCAGAATTTTGCTTTTTTTTTTCTTTCTTTTTTTTTTCTTTCTTGTCTTGGCAGCATTTTGTTTGTTCCATTGACCCCAAGAAGACAGTATTGATTGACAATGACATTGCTGATAGTAAATAACTTTTCTTTCTTATATAGAGGAAATGCATGCTGAAATCTGCTATGCTGAGTGCTTATTACAGAAAGCCGCTCTCACCTTCGTACAGGTAAAGTCAATTTCTCTACAAAAGATGTGATGTTCAAATAAAAATCTTTTGCTAGTGAATGTTACTTCATGGCAGCGATTGAAAGTATGGTAAATCTTGTGCTGCTCAGCAAAGTTCTCTCTTTGTTTGTATGAATAACCAAAGATGATATTCAGATACCCCAAGGTATTACCCTAAGGTATGAACATACCACCTTTTAAATATACCTCCTATTTTATACGAGGTGGTATGTTTAAATGATTTGCATCGCATTGGACAGTATCCAGTGCCTGCATAAAAATGTTTTCAAGTATGAGGAAGTGTATTGTTTGAAAGTGCAAGTCATTTTTTGCATGAATGGGTAGAATGTTTTCCAACTAACAAAACTTCAGCTGGTACACATGTGTAGTTTCCAATTCCTTCTTGCTCTGTATGCACATGGTGTCAGGAATAATACAGTAATGAATGCTTATAAAATGGGCATGCTTAGCATTGCTGAGGTAACAATTCAGCTCACAGAAAGATCTGGTATTTTATACCGTGTGGTGCTAGTGATTTAGGTTGTGATTCAGGGACTTCATGCTACAGAGTTTTCAAATTCAATTTGAAACTTGATTCCTGAAAACAGGAGTTGTTCATCATACTTTTTGAAGGTATGTGAGTGTTTAACAAGTGTTTATTAAATATATATTATAGATAATCTTTTCCAGTATAAATTATGAGAAAGAAGTGAGGCACATAGGATACTAAGGTCAGATTAAGTTCCTTTGGCTTATGACTTATGAACTACTTGATTTGGCCAGAAGTGTCGGGAAATACTATTAATGGAATGTGAGTCTTTCCTGTAATTGGCTTGCTCCTTTACTAGCTATGTGGATGCAACCCTCTTTATTTTTATTGGGTGGGTGGAGTCTGTTTTAACCAGAAAAGGATGTTGTTGAAGGAGGTGAGTTAGGACTGTATGAAATAGTAAAAAAACATTAGATGTATATTTTCTCTGAAACACCACATCTGTATTGCTTTTGGCTGTAATACCCTACTCTGCTGGTTGCTGTGCTGCCCCATATTTTTCATCTTTGGCTGACCATGATTAGTGTTAGGATGATGATGATAACACAAATGTAAACATTCAGAGGGAAATAGAATTCTTGTACTGAAACACTGGCATTTGGGTGTTCAGACTTGCAGACAAGAGAGATGAGGAGTTTTAAAATGGTAATCTTTTTATGGAAGCCAGAATTTCCTTTGGTTGATCATTCTGAGGCCTTTTTTTGTTGCTCTTTTCATTTTCCACGTTGTATATACTGTTCCTAAGTATTTAAATTTGCATTTCTGAAATGCCAGCATCTTCCCCTTTTACGTGAATTCTAGGAGAAAAAATTTCATCCTGTTGAACCAATATTTTACTTTTCAGGAATTTAGTTTTGATGGCAAGTACATTGTGGCTTTGTTTTGGTTTTCCTAGAGGTTAGTAAGCACAAAAATTGAATAACACAGGTAGTAACTTTTGATCAGCAATGGAGTTTCATCTGTTCGAGAGATTTTTCAGTTTGTCTTCGCCAATTTCTTCCTTGTGTATGTCAGAATCGCCATTTCCAAATATTTGAAACAGTTCCTGCAGCACCATCTGGTGGAGAGCTTTCTTGGTTCATTTAGATACATCACAAATTCTGCTATAACTAACACTTCGACTTTCTTTTTCACCTCTCTCTTCAGTTTTAAAATTTGTAATGTGCACCAAGAAATGTTTCCCTGACAACTTAGAGCAAGTGTTAATGTCAGTCTTAGAGACACATCTAGTGACTGAAAAACATTTTTAGTGTTTCCTACTATGACATAAACTTATAAATAAATGTATATATAGCTGGAGGATGTTTATGTATGTGTTATGTGTAATATGAACACACAGTATTTTACAGTTAGATCTTTTTCTTCCAGGATGAAAATATGATCAACTTTATCAAAGGTGGCCTGAAAATTAGGACAAGTTACCAAATATACAAGTAAGCTATTAGAAAAAACTTGACTTCAAAAGTAATATAAGGAGTTGGAGTGCCATTAATGCGCCCAAAATACAAAGGAATATTTTGTATCTATCATAGTCATCAATCAGTAATTTCTATGTTGTGTTTCCCCTTCCCTCCTTTTTCTTCTCCATCACAAGGGAATGTCATCAGGTGCTACAGACGACTCAGGGGAACAAAAGCAAAAATGAAACGTACTACCAGTTTGAAGGAGGAGTAAAACTTGGAATTGGAGCATTCAACTTGGTATGACTTCTTCCTCTGCAGAAAGGCCTTTGGGTTATTCTGTAGGACTGTCTTTCTTTGTATATATGCTACTGTAACTGATTTAACATTTACACGTTTGTAAAATAGAGATATGGGGTTTGGAGGTTTTATGCAATGTGAAACCAGCATTGACTTCTGGCGTGCATGCATCTGGGATGTTTCTATTAGTTTATTCTGAACTGTTTAGTTCTCTGGGAATAACTAATACATTTATTTCTGAAGTGAAAAAGGACCTGCATCTACCTGTGTGTAGTAGGATTTTTAAAGATGCTTACACTGTGGTTACAAAATGCCTGTAGTGACTGTTTAATTTTAACTCCCCCATGTTTCCCATTCTTTGGCTTCAGTGACATACTCTAGATTCTCATAGATAATTATAGTTAGAAGAATGACGAGTAGTTTACTGAGTTTGTGCAAAAGAAAATTGCCTTTTCTTTACAATTTGCTACAGTTACCTTTTCACATCTGTCATGACAATGGTTAAAGTTGATTTCTGCCAGTATGTTAATTTCTGTATCATTCTAGATTGGAGATGGCCAATTTTAAGTATGGTCAGAAGAACTCAGGTTTATCCACACCTGACTTTAAAATTCAAGCAACTGTGTTCATAAGTGTTCTTCCCTCTCCTATTCTTCATGGAGTCCTCTCAGTAGGAGGCTTAACAGAAAAAGTGTCTGATGGGCAAAATGCATTAGGGTGAATGAAGCTTTCTAAAAACTGACCCTCAATTGACCTGCTTCTTAATGCTCATTGAAAAGGTGGTTATGATGTTTGTACATTTTCTGTTGTGTAGGATGTGGAGGATGCAGTTACAGAGGGAACAAAAATGCCTATAATAGGGGACTAAAGGATGATAGCAACAGCTAGTGTTTCTAAAACCATTATGCTCGCTGACCCTGCTGATTCAGTACTCCCACAGGAGGAACATGTAGAGCCTCTGTGAGACTCCCAATAAAATGAAATAATAATATAGGAAGATGGCAGTTGTAGGTTCTGAATCATACTAAAATAGATAAGACTTTCATTCTAAAAGACCCACAATTTTCAAGCAATTTTGACCAGCTGAAGATGGAAAAATCTGTCATTATCTAAAGAAGCACAGCTGGACTCTGTCTATTTTCATGCTGGATGGTCATCAGAATTCTGAGCATTCATGTTTACTTTCAAGTTCTTTCATGTTTTAATTTTTTACTAATGTGTAATAGCATTTAACATAATAGCTGGCCTTTTTGCTTCACATTTATAGCAATGTAACTTTTTTTGAAGTGCACATGTTTTCAATTATCTTTTTATTTTTAAATGTATTTCAGATGCTGTCACTTTTACCAGGAAGGATCCTCCGACTTCTAGAATTTATTGGATTTTCTGGCAATAGGGTATTCAATTTGATACTTGCTTTTTCAAATTAATTTTTTCTCAGATAAAAGACTGGATGGATTTAATGCCATGTATTCCACAGTAGAAGTATAATATTGATTTTTTATCAGTATTTTACCGTTGTTAAAAAGAGAAATGGGTTAGATGATACAGGCATAAAAGCACATATGGTGATACTCCACTCTTTAACATGCATGGGAAATGACCAGTTTACTTAAGAGGAGATTTTGCCAATGCAACATCCTTTCCTTTTGCTGATCCCTAAGTAGAGGATATCAGCTTTTTTTCCTAGTTGATGTAGTCAAAAATTGACTTTCCTCACCAGTAACTGAGGGAAGAATCATATTTCTACATTTTTACACCTCAAATCCCAGCCCATTTCTTTGGGAAAAAAAATTCTGAATGTCGTGTGTCATCCTGGAATCTAGGTACATCTTTCTCTCATGGATGACAAAAATATTTGTAACTTCTTTTGTAGTTATTTTACAGCTCTTTAAAACTCTTTTTGATGCCCATAAGAAATGAAAAACCTAAAAAAGCCTCAAGTAAGAAACTGTAATGAGGTGACCCACAGAACTGTACACAACTGAACTTCAAATTGCTATAGCTGCAGTCACCATATGGTCTTACTGCTGTTAGATTGTTCACAATGTGGTTCTCCTTCTGTAAAATTAGACTTCAGTAGAGACCAGTTCATTCCGTTTCTAAAGAATGATTTTGAAATATCACGGGGTTTTTTGTGTGGTGCTTGAATTCTCCTATAATTCATCAAGTTGCTATGCAATAAGACTGATCTGTTAATATTTGTTTTGAGGCAAATTATGTTTCTGGGGAGTCACTGCTTTGATTAGGGAAGCTGTGAGCTCAAGACCTCTCAGATAGTCAAGCTGTTATGTAATGGGTCTAAACAGAAACATAGGGGAAGTCTCATGTGTTAAGATCTGCATAAGGCTCCATGAATCTGGATCTGTCTTCAGACACTGGTGTATCAGCAGAGGTAATACTTTGGTGAGAGCCTCAAAATAGTTGACTAATGGCTGACTTGATGGAAGAGAATTGAGGATAACCGGGGTTTTCAGTGAAGGAAGACTCACACCAACAAGTAGCACTGAAACAGTTGAGAGAGTTTCCCACCAAACATGGATTGAAGGATGTTATTCTGGAAGGTTCATAAAACACAGTGGGTGGTAGACCTGTGTGTCTGCATGGTTCATGTGGTGTTCCCATTTCACCAGAGCACTGAAATGCATGATTTTATTAAGAGTTAGATTAGTCTTCTTCCTGAGTGCTATTAGCTGTGGCAGAAACATTTTGGTAGAGGGTTGTGTTGGATTTGAGATAAGTACTGAATTATGAAATATTTATATCTGAAAGGAAAACTGAATTTTCATTAGCTGGAAAAGATTGATAGTAACTCTGTATACTTATAGTTAATTTTGCATGTGTTTGTGATATTTCTTAGGAGTTGGGCCTCTGCCAACTACGGGAAGGCGCATCTGGCAGCAGTTTGAGGGCCATTCTGTGTACTTTCACCCTGTTGGTTTATCATACTTACGTCTCCTTAATCCTTGGTGAGACCACTGTGTAGCTTTTCAGTCATGCTACACCTTATGGTAGATATTGTGATTTATTTTTATAACAGAATTTCAAAATTGTGGCCAAATAGGAGTTTGCTGTATACTTAATTATGATCTAAAATTAATATCCATGACAAAGCTGTGTCTGCAGAAACAGTGAGGGTAGATAGCATTATACCAACATCTTGCTCCATTTGCAGGGCTGTCTCAACAGCAAAATATTGCAAAATATTATTAAGTTCAGAAAAGTCATTATCCATAAATTAACATCAGATGTTGTGAAAACTGTCTCCAGAAAAAAGCTATACAACCAGTATTAATTGTTTGTGCCATTTAGAGCTGGAAGTCGTAATTAATTCTATATGCTTCTTTACCATATTTTTTCTCATTCTTTAATATTTAAGTATTTTAGTACTTGTCCCTCAGGCTCATCAGGAAATTAAGGAGAACTTCATTTCTTCCAGTATCACTTGTATTTCATTACTGAGTTCAAAATTAGAAGAGGCAGCTGAGGATGTTTTCCTATCTTGCTAAAGCAATTAAAGGGATTTAAAAATATAACTAGGATCAGTAATGGAACAGTCTAAAAAATATTCCTATATTGTATGTAATTTTTTTCTATTTAAAGACATTTAGTATTTTTAAATCACTTAGTATCTTTGGGACAAGAATTTAGTTTATAGAAACACAATATGATGAAATAATTCTGCTTTCACATAAAGCAATCATCCATTGATCTGTCAAATACAGTGTGAAAACAAAATCTTAGTCTATGAAACTTGGATTCTTTTAAGTACATTGAGATTGGTTTGTTACATTTTCTAGGTACAGGGGAAGCCAACATTCAGGAAGCAGACAGTCTCCTCGAACCCTACCTCCTGAAATTTCCAAATGTGCGTATTTCTAATAAATTTTGTAACAGAAATGTATTTCCCTATGCTCAAACTCCTAACTGGTTATTTTTCTCATCTCTTTTCAAGGGTTCCATTATTCTATTTTATGCTGCCAGAATAGATATACTGAAAGGAAATTTTGAAAAGGTAAATGATATTTTCTTTCTAAGATTTTTGTTTAGTGTTTAGTCGGAGGAGGAGAAACAATTAATTCATCTACGTATCAGTTGGACTGATAAGTATGCTGTTATCCGTGTTCACATTCGCTGTCAATGTTGATTCCAGCCCCCTCTCTAAGTGAGACTGAAAGGGAAATTTATCTCATTTTTCTTGTCAGGTGTTTTCCACCTGGGTGCTAGGTAAGAACTTGTCCTGTAATTAGATACTGCTCTCACATGGAGCTGTAATTGAGCCAGTTTTCATCATTCTTCCTTAACTACTCACTCATAGGCGCAGTTGAGGTTCCAGGACTGCATAGCAGCCCAGCAAGAGTGGAAACAGATTCATCATCTGTGTTACTGGGAACTGATGTGGTGCTACACCTTCCAGCAGGACTGGCTTCAGGCATATCGGTATGCAGACCTGCTCAGCAAAGAGAGCAGGTGGTCTAAGGTAAATGGGCAGGTGGACATTGTTGTGATATACCAGTGGTCTCTACAGTTAAAGTTGCTTTTAATTTTGCACTATAAGTGTAATGTTTACCTTCCTGAGAAACTCATAAACAAAGACACAATGGGACCAAAGTATTTTAACTGGGTGGTTAAGGATGACTTTTTATTTCATGTTTTGAAGCAGCAGAACAATAAGCAGCAGTGCTTTGGCCCCTCCAAAAATGGAGGTGCTTACCTGGGTTGGGAGAAAGAAGAGGGATAGGAAAACTGTAAACTTGTCTCTCAAGTCAAATTCTAATATTCTCTAGTAAAACTTGGCTGAAGAAACTGTGTTTGGTGTTTATAAACACACACACCTACTCATCGGATGCTTTGTGACACAAAATGAGAAAGGCTGTTGGGGACAGGATCTCACAAGAAAAGCTGGGCTATCAGATAACCTTTTCCTTGTATAAACGTTTTTCAGAGTATGAACTAAGCACAATGTGCCAGTAACCTTTTATGCATTATTATTATCTGTTCCTCTATAGATTACTGTTTTATTATCTTAATGAAAAAGGGTATACATCGAATTCTTGGCAAAAGAGAAGGAGAATAGTATATTCAACATGAAATGCAAGTGTCTTTAATAGAATTATGGAATTTTTTTTCCCTGCAAAACCCAGTTATTAAACATTCCTTGAATCAATACCCAGATATTTCCTTCTGGTTTTTTCATGTCTCTACATGTAATAGATCATATAATAATAGTAATGGACTTCGGAACAGTTAAGTCATTTAACCTCATCTCTTTAACATAATAAATTCTCCTGTTTGCATAATAAATTCTCCTGGTTTTTGCAGGAGATACCTTTAACTTTCTGACTAATATAAAAATATAAATACATTAAAAATAAACTTACAGCATAAATTCTGTGACAAAGGGAATACTAAACTTTTATAGTTATAGCTGCCTGAGAATTATGGTAATACTTTGCTACAGCAATTGGGTGAGAGATTTGAGTCTTTAATGTATTGATTAAACACAGAAAATTAGATGTGGTAATCTGTTGCTGTTTCTTTTTGAAATAGGCAATATATGTATTCCAGAAGGCAGCAATTCTGTGTATGCTTCCAGAGGATGATTTGAAGAGGACTGGTGAGGACATAGTGTCTTTATTCAGGTAAACTTCTATAAAGCAGCTGAATGTGTACTCTTTGTCCCCCCATGTCTTTATGTTGTATGACTTACTTCTTGCTTATAACCATAAACTTTCCATTTTTTCCTCTTTGCCTTTAGCATTAGAATTGCTTTTATCAGCAAAGATAAATTCTGCAGCTTTTGTCTCCATGGTGTAAAAAAATTTTAAGATGTTATATTTCAGAGGAAAACAGTAAATCTTTCTAACTGAAATGAGATGAAAAAAAATACCAACAAAAAACTTTTTTTTTCCATTTTCCCTTCTTGTAGACAAGTGGATGGTCTAAAACAGAGAATTGCAGGAAAATCTATCCCGACTGAGAAGTTTGCAGTAAGGAAAGCTCGACGCTATGCATGTCCTCAACCAGTGAAGCTGATATTACCTGCCTTGGTATTTGTTCTTGCTTTGTTTTCATCCTTTTCAAAGAGAAAAGAAATCAGAATAGTTCATTATAAAGGGAAGGAATAATATTGTCAGGTATTATATGTCTGCATTTTAAATTTTTTAAAGAAGTACTGCATTAATGCAATGTGATTTTGGTGAAAAGTATTAGAGACTGGATCATACTACCAACTAAGCAGCAGTCTGAAAGTGCCATATTTTTCATGTGAAAAGTTCAGCATACAGAAAACTGCATTAATGTTCTTTAGGTTGGTAGGATTTTAGTCCTTGTCTTCTAGACTCATTAGGAAGTTAAAGAGTACTTTGGTACTTACTGTTTTTCTTACGAAAATGAAGTGTGGTGGTTGGTTTTTGTTCTGTTTTTTTATTCCCCTTGTATTGAGTCTGATTGAAGCAAGCAGCAGCTAAAGTAACTTTATGAATGCTATTCTGATTTCCTGTATTTTAACATCAGTCATTAGTATTGTGCAGTCTGCTTCTGTGTGCACAGTAATGATACTTTTCATATGTGTATGCTAAAATCTTTGTATGTGCATAATTTACCAACAACTGTGCATGAAAAACCTGATTTGAGAAGAAATTTCTTATGTTAATGCTCATTGATATAGAAAGAGGAGTCCAAAGAAAATTAATCCTCTGGTTCTAAAATTCATTCTGTATTAAATTGCATGTAGAGGATTAAGTAAAATTTGTCTTGGGCTTTGTACAGCAGAGTGCTTATAAGTATATTTGGTCTTGCTGTCAAATCCAGCATTCTGTTTTAATTTAGGAATATTTTCATCATGGACTAAGCATAACCAAACATAGTGTATGGTTTCTTTCAGTAAGTATAAGTTAGACAGGACTACAGAATTGAAATAATCTAGCATGATGTAGTTGATGATGTTATTAACACTGTTTCAGACTTTGATACAACCAGATTTTTTCTCTGTCTGAAAATGTACATATTTACACTACAAATGCAAGAGGAAATATTTCACCAATGTATTGTATCAGCTTCAGAAAGACATCAGGCATCATATTTCAGAGGTGTAATTTCAATTACGGTAGAACAAATGATACTCTAGTTTGTAATGACTGAGTAAAGATCTTGGCAAAGCTCCTTTCTGGTTAGCATTAACTCTCATTCTCCTCAAGTTTTACAATGTGATAATGTATCAAAACAAGCATATTGCTTACTGTTGTACTGAGCCATCTGGGAAGACATGTTTCCAGGATCTGCCTTGATTTTTTTCCAACAAAATTTTGTAGAAATTATAGTAAAATCATATGTTGGATGTGCCTACTGGAATCACATTTTCATCCAGAAAGTTTTATCTACCCCCAGTTTTGCTCTGAATGGAAGGTAATTTTCTATTGTTTAGAGCATTTATATATATATATACACATATATATAAAAACACAAGAGCGTGTTTTTGGGTGCATGCTTTCATAAGTATGCTGTATATACAAGAACACACTCAAATGCAAATTCCAAATTTACCTATCATCCTTTAGAAAGACGTTACTTTTAGCTCCTTCTTTAGTTTGGGCAGCAGCGACCACAAGTTGAATCTAAAGCATGCAGTTTTGCTGACGAGTTATGTGGGTGATGGTAAACTGTCCTGATAAAATCTGTTCAGTTTAATTTCTGAAGATCTGTGAAAATACATGATAGTAGAATCCATTAAAAAGGCATCAAAACAGTCAAATCTTAGATATCCAGGGTAACTTTGTCAACACACATTCAGTGTAATTTTTCCTTTCCTATTCATAGATGTGTTGTACCAAAACAAGCTTTGGTAGTATTTTATATACTCAAAAATGTTCCACAACAGGCTTTTCAGAGGCACTCTTTAGTTAAATATTTATGCAATTCCATGAGTTTTTCTCACCTTTTGTTTTGGTTGGTTGGTTGGTTTTGTTTTTTTTTTAATCAGGAAATGATGTATGTCTGGAATGGATTTGCAATTGTGGGCAAAAGAGCAGACCTCACTGAAAATTTACTGGTAACAATTGAAAAAGAAGAAGCTGCTCTACAAAATGAAACTAGTAAGTGATCAATTAAGGTGGAATTCATAATCTTATAAGAAATGCTGACATTTTTCTATGCTTTTGTCTTCTCATATTCTGCGAAGTAAGTGTTGGCTTTGACAATGTTCTAATTAAGTCAAAGTATGGAAGTTTTGGAGTCTCATGAAAGTTAGGAATGGTTCTTCAATATGTTCTTTATACAATGTGGTTGATGCTGCAGACAAATACAGAAAACTCAGGGATGTGAGGTTATTAGTTATAGAACATGACTGGTCTAGCTTAGTTTTTTCTTGTCTTTGAGAGTGTCCTTGGACCATAATCTACTAATATCTTAAATGTCTGAAAAATATTTTTTCTAAACCAACTTACATCATGCTTTATTACATAGGACGCACGCTGCGTAGAATATGACAAAGTGTAAAAGATTTGATTAAGTGCTATGGATGAATGAGTCTGGTTTTTTGTTTTGCTTTCTGGCAAAATAAAACACATTTGCTAGCTGTAAAATTAAACATACTTAACGAATAAACTTTGACCATGGTTTAACATCTTGGAGTAATGTTTAGAGAGTCAGCCCATAATTTACTCCTAAAATAATTTAAATTCACTTATTACAACTGGTTTACTGCACAAGTACTTGATTTTTGTCAGATTTTATCAGGATGGTTCTTTTACCTGTTATGTGAATTTTTGGGGAGAATTCTCTTCTGAATTTTTCTAGAATAAATATTACCATTTTTCATGTGAATATTTTTAAATGATAATTCATTAAAATAATTTTTATTGAACCCACATTCTGGTCATGCTTATGGACAATTTAGCGGTTTAGTGGTTATGTGATTTAGTGGTTATGAACAGTAAACCATAAGTAACACTTAGGAACAATTTAGTGGTTAAAACAGCAATTCTGAAATGCAATATATATCTAAGTATGATTTATAGTGTAAATTGAGGCGGTGCATAAGACATTGTACAGGGACATGCAAGAAATATATAGTGGTCAAATCTGGATGATATAATAAACTAAATGAGAGTAACCTGCATGGCCATGTTTGAATGGGGTTCCTTTATTTTCTGTGTTGCCCTTCACTTTTCTGCAGAATCAATAGTGCACCTCTTAAATCTCAAGCATTTTCCATTTTTCTTGTAATATTAAAACAAAAGTGTAGTGATATGCAAGATACTTGCAAATAAAGTAATTCCCATGAGTTCCACATGGAGGGTTCTGGCAGAACCTGTTGGAAATCTCAGTGCTGTATTGTGCAGTGATTTGTACTAGAGGTGCTCATCTATTGTGAAGTAAATTTTCCTATTGAATCTCTGAGGAAAGACGTACAAGGTACCAAAATTAAAGCAATGGAGAGAAAACCACTGTGTTTTTTCTTATGGAAATTCACTGTTTGCAAATAGCATATAGTCTGGGAGTGTATATACTTTCTATGTTGTTTTTTTAGTAATAACTTCAGTCAGATGGAATTTTATTCTGGATTTCATATATGTGATTTTGATCTGCTTTTAGAGATACGGATTCAGTGAACATAAAGAGTTGCTAATGAATTCCAAAAAAAAAAAAAAGATTAAGGCTGCTGACGGAGTATGACAAGGTTACAATATAATTTTAATAGACAGTTTTTACTGGTAGTAATATCAAAGGATTGCTAAGGTGCTGTGAAAGAAGGGTGTTGATTATACACAAAGGTCATTTTGGGATTGAGACTTCATAGAACTGTTTTTACTTCATTTGTTTCACATGAACAGGCGCAGCATGGAATCTCTCAAGGGCTGAAAGTAATTTTATGTTGTATAGAGCTGAAAATAGAGATGGTAGAAGGAACAAATGGAGGACATTAGAGATGATGTTCTTACTTGTTTTCCACAGGATTTCTGGGAATCTTTTTTTTTTTCTTATGCAATATACAAAAAGAGATTATTTAACTTCCAGAAAAAATAATTTTTGCTTGTTTTTTTCCTGGTATTGATATGTCCTTTGGTGTAGATCACTGCAGCTGCAAAGATGGCTCTCCCACATTTATTGCAAGGTTATCTGTGTTAAATTGGCCTGTGCGTTTGTTATTTGTGCATTTAGTGTTAATGTTTTAGCTTCTATTCTTTTGGGAAATTAGAGTACTAGTTGAAGTTGTTAAAGACTGGTGAGCCTGTACTGACATCAGTGCATGCCCCCAGTAATTTCAGTGAAGGAGTCCTTCAGGAGATAGTCACAGAGTCCAACACCTTAGCCTAGCAGAACAGGCTAGAGAGAATGCAAAGTACTCATGCACTGCACTTCTGCTGTCCCTAAAAGCGCAGTCTGTCAGTTACAATCTATCAAGACTTTCTGGGTTTAAACACAGACAGAAATAAGGCTGAACATGATGGCAAAGCACTTTGTGGAATCCTAAAATGCATTAGTCTTGCATGTTTCAGAACTGTTTATGTAGGATTTCTTTGGCAGACTATTAAGGAAAAAAATTAATGTGACCTTAGAGATCTGGTAATTAGTTGTAAACAACATGATCTGAAGGGAGAGTGTTTTGCTTCCTGAATTGTTAATGTATGTGGCGCCATCTGTCTATCCATATGTGTTTTCTTTCCTTTCTTTTCCTTCTATGTACCCAGCAAATGCTACAAAATAAGGGAACTAAAAAGGATCACACTTGTTAAGTAAATTTTGAATTGATTAAAGCACCCTCCTTCATCTGGTATTTTTAGCCCTGTTGAACATAAGACTTTCAATAAAGTTTTTCAAATATTATACACTATTACTTATTTTCAAATGTTTTTCAAATATTATACACTACTTCTGAGGCTTCTCAAACATTAGAGATGATAAAAATACTAGTAAATGTGGTTTCTTGAATTTGTACTGCAAAATGATGCTTTTGAAGAGTTCTGTAAGAGAGTCATGGTGTGGTTTTACAGGTTTTTTTATGCTACTGATGCTACTGGAGGTCTTCCAGTGCTCAGTTACAGGGGAAGCTGTTAAGATAATATGATGGTTTCTGTCTCACTGTAGTTTTAGCTATAAAGAAGTAAGAAGCCTTTAAGTAAGGCAAGTAAGAAATCTTTAATTAATGACTGTTTATGTAATATAATGTATTTAATTATTGACTGTTTAATCTTCAATTAGTGAAGTTTATGCCCATTTGTTGGATGTTCCAATTTCTTATTTCTTCTTTCCCTGTCTTTTAAGAGAAAGATATGGATGTCATGGATGCATCTTCTTTAGTAAACAGTATTTTAAATCATGCCTGAAGGATATGTACATTTTGAGGTATAGAACATGAGAAGCAACATCCTGCGTCTGAATACATATTCCCTATTGAAAATCTAATTTTCCTTTTCATGATGTCTTCAAATTGTTTGACATATCTCACTTTTACTGTTAGATCACAATGAATACTATGTGGATGATGTGTGCATGTTGCAGCTACTGAAAGGCCTCTGTTTGAAACACTTGGGAAGACTCATGCAAGCTGAATTATGTTTCAATAAAGTAATTCAAAGGTAAAAAAATAACAGAAATAGATTTTCTAGTTTTTGGTGACATTTCTGATACTCCTGTTGCAGCTGTCATGTTAGAATTTTGAGTAATTAAATATCATGTTAAGGACCTGGAATTAAAATACCTCTGAAAGTAGTTAGAAAACCAGAAAACTTTGCATGTATTTTTCTGTAGCAATTTAGCGCTTACTGTAGCTTTATATATGTGGTGTTTGAGGCTAAATAAATCAAACTGTCAGGTCATATCCAAATACATTTGGAATTGCATTGCAGAGCTACCTGTAAGTAATGACAATACAGATAGGTTTACTGTTTGTTTGGCTTATTTTTTAAATTTGGTATTTAGTAGTTAATGCTTCAGTTCAGTAATTAATGCTTCCCTGTGTAGATGAGAAGTTGTTGTTACATGTTTCAGTTGAAGACTGGTTTCTCCTGTGCTGTGGATTTTCAGGTGTCAGCTCCATACCAGTTGTAATAGCTTTTCTATATAAAACATGAGTCCAGTACTGGTTGTAGTTGAAAATGTCTTGTAAGTTTTTAGGTATTTGGGCTGAAGAAGCATATTTACATGTGCAATGTTTCTAACAAATTATTTAGAAAAATTAATAATAGAATTTGTTACTGAGAATTTGTTATTGAGTTATTGTCAATGTGTTTTAGTTCTCTTGCCATCTTGTTTTCTTTTACCGTTTTTAAGGTCCCATGTGAGTTTAGTCAAGCACATTGTGAGTTACAGGGTAGAGTGGTTTGGTTGGTTGCAAGTTAAAGGAACACTATTTCTGAAACATCTTTTTCCAAAGGGAGTTGGCAATGGGCAGGGTTTTATAGCTGAGGTATTAAAAAAAAACTAAAGACAACAGTCCTTCATAAAGTGTATGTTTTGCATGGTGAGGGTAAAAGTTTTCTGGTGTATGGAGTACCTACATTTTGTTCAACTTTATTTTCTACATGTTTAGGGCGCTATGGTGCTTCAAGACTGTTTATCAATGTGTACAGAATTAACCAGTAAAAAAAGCTTCAGAATGTTTTTTCTGGCTATGTGCTGTTACAGGCGGTGATTGCTTTTAAAGTTAACTGGTCACTTAAAACAGGGTTGTAAGTAACCATTTTTGTATTCTTCTGGTTTTCTAGTGAGAAGCAAATAAAATATGATAGCTACTTGGTGCCATTCACACTGTATGAATTGGGTCTTCTGTACAAACAGCAGGATGAGACAGAAAAAGCAATAAGATACATAGAAACTGCAAAGTAAGTGGATTTTTTTATCACCTTGTAAATTAAGAATAACTGTGTATTTGCAGCATTGCGGACACTTGTTTTTTCTTCCTGACAGCTTCCTTGCAAAATCCAAGTAATTATAAATCTCTGTTCTTGATTTGCAGGACTTGTCCAATATAGTTGAATTTTGCAGTTTCATGAAACTGTCCTTCAGACACAGTAGAGTAGACAGATTCAAATAAGACACAGTATGAAGGGAAAATGTTTACTTCTTGTATGGGCTTCAGAGATGGGCATCCAGCTGCATGCATGGGATGAAGCTGGAGAGTCCAGGGAAGGGCTGTGTACCATTCTGTCCCAGAGGGCAGCTGTGGGAATTAAATCAGTTCCACTAAAGGTGTTCATAAGAGAGGTCATAAGCCACTGCACCTGTCTGACTGCACCCCTTTTTCCTTTCACATGGTGTTGCAGAAGATCAGTTCAGAGTTTGATGTACTGTAGAGCAGGATATTTGCATCATCTGTAGATTGTAGTATAAGATAGAATACGATTTCTGTACCTATGGTGTTTATTACTCTGGCTGAATTGTGTTCTGAGTCGAAGCATACATTTTCTGCTAACACCCTTTTCTGTAGTTAGAAAAGACTCTGGCTTGTCTTTTCACAGCAAATTTCAGTAATTGGGAGGGCTGCTAAAAGGATCAAAATAAGCGAAAGAGATGCTAAGACATGGATTCAGTTTATCAGGACATTTAATTTTAGTATTGGTCTATGTTTTCTTCACTCAGTTTGTGGATGTAGTTTTAAATGTCTCATAACTCATCTGTGTGTTAGTCTCTGCTTCCTGTTGAAGGAATAAAGATTGTTAACTTACAAACATAGGAAGTATAAACAATTCAATCCAAACATCTTTTTCTTAAAATAAGTTGTCTGTTTTGCAGAAACAACTACAAGGAATACTCTATGGAGTCCAGGTTGCACTTCAGAATTCATGCAGCACTTGACAGCTTGAAGGTGTCATCTGCTTCAACACCTTGAATGAGAAGGGATGCTTTTCATGCATACAATAAATAGCCTACACAATCTTTTTTTTAATCATAGAGAAGAACATAATGATTGTTTTCTGTCACTTCTGATTTGATGTCATTCTTTTAGACTTTTCTGTATAGCGCCTATACTGTATCTACATGCTGTTAAAGAAGACCTTCTATTTTGTTGATAGAAATAATTTAATATTTGACTTGAATGGGGGATATTTTTTAAAAAAAGGTGATGGTGCAATAAAGTTTAATGAAAATATTTTTTTAATATAAGAACAGATGCAGGTTATGCAGTGAAACTGGTGATCATTTCTGCATTTTTTGAAAGTTTTATTTTCTGCAGTGCACTTGAGACTTTTTTCTCCTCTGGAACAAAAATGCAATGTCTGCAGATAACCTTACCCACATTTTTTTGCATACCATATTCTGAAATTTGTGTTCCAGAGGAAAGAATTAGTAATTTTTTACTTAATTTTATTTTGGGAACAAAATTAAACTGTGTGAAGTGCAATATTTTTACTCTGTCAGATGAAGCTAAGGAGGGCTTCAGATGAAGCTAAGCAGGGCTACAGTTATAATGTCTTTGCAGGTCTGTTTCAGTCAAAAGAAACACAGATTAGGGGATATTTTTCACTTGTAGAAAAGCAGAGCTACCAAGGACGTTACGTCCTTGTTCTAAAGTAGTCTTAAGTTGATCCTGACAGATTTGTTTCACCTGTTTAACAAAAAACAAAAAAGCACTGAGAACAGTCATTTTGGAACTTACACAGGATGTCTTTCCCAATGAGAAAAGACTGGGAAATTTTGCCTGATGTCTACCCCAAAGTTCTTGACACAACTGAAACTGATTGTTTCCCATCTTCCCTGTCATGGATCTGGAGAAAGGATTGTTCTTTCCCTTTTTAAAGCAATCGTTTAGTATTTGTAGACTAGCACCCTAGTTGGTATTCTCTGTTCTTGGATCCCAACCAAAGTAAATAAAATATTGGTGGATTTATGTATTTTCCTAATAATGAGTTAGAATTCATATTAACAGAAATTGATTGTGCATCAAGAAGTAAAACCACTTTTAATCTTGCTGTTAAGAAAATATGCATATTCTAGTCTAATTTCTACCAAAAATGTGCAGTAAAATTGAGATACTTAAAAGTGCATTTTTCCTTTCATGCTTCTATGCAAACAGCAGTATGAAATTGAATTTCCCATTTATTTAGATACACAGATTCTAGCTGTCTGTTCTTAAAAATAAAAATATATGTCTTTTTTATTTAAGTATACACCCAATAACTCTTCTTTCGCTAGCTATTGCAAAACTTGCCATTTCCATATTTTTTCTATGTCTGGTATGTTTACTTCTGCACAGTAAATTCATAGTACCTGTGCTCATGTATGTGATTCACTGCCCTTAACTACCACCCAAGCAAAATCAGGATGAAAGAAATAGGTGAAAAATGTGTCCTCAGTAAATGAGTAACTGAAGTTTCTAATTAAACAGTCAATATGATCTATAGAAGTTTTTCTCAGATTACTGAGAACACAGCTTTCTTCTATGACTTATAAATAATGGGGTAATTTAATTGCTTATAATTCTGTAATAGAGTGGTATATTTACAGGAGAAGTAAGAGTTTAAAAATACTAGCTAAATAAACATAGTGGGTCTTTCAAAATGGAAACCTGATCCAAAGTCTTTCTTTGTTGGTTGCAATTTGTGCTTATTGTAAATGTGTAACTTAAGTTATTATGTAAAATTATACACATGTAAATTTGAAGCTGAAATACCCAAGACACTGAATTACTGATAAAGTATGCATGTTTATTTTCAAATATATTAGTTGGCTGTAGCTAAACCTCAAAACAGAGATTAGCATATGCTGTCAAATGACTTCTCTAAAGATTTACCCATTTATATATATCTGATTTTAGTGAGCATAAACTCATGTATTTTCAGAAAATACTTTGGATGCATCTGTGGGCATTATATGTTCAGTTTAGGATTATCTTAGTTTAATCTGATTATTGAATTGGGGTCTGCTTCATTTTTCTGTAGAAGGTGATGGGAACAATTACCAGTAAAATTTCTGTAATTTGTATTCCAAACAGTACTTTATTTCAGGAGAGTTATAACTGGGACTACAGACTCTCAGGGCGGAGCATGATGTAGTCTCTGATCTCTTGTTTTTTTGGGGAGTGTCTTACAGCTAATATTTTAGGGGTGATTTGAGATAGAAATCAAAACTAACAAAAAATGAACAATGATTTTCCTTAGAAACTGATTTTTTCAAAGATTAGTACAAAGCTTCAAGAAGCAGTGTACTTTTTCCATGGGTGATATTACTGATTGAAGAGACACGCTTATCCACAAAAATTTCCAGTACCCTCTGTAGTGTTTTGAGGACCCAATATTAAGTGCTGTTTGGAGCTTGCCTCCTTTCTGTGCTGCTGTTCCACACTTTGCTAGAAAGATTGACTGATCAGAATTCTTACTTTAAGCTTTATTCTGAACATTTTTTTTCCAAGTTGTTAACAGTGGACGTACAAACGTGTGAGAGTGATTTTTTACCCTTCAGTTAAGGTGGGTCTCCACATAGCTGCAAGAGATGCTTAGTTTTCCAAATGCTGCAGAAAAGTGCATGTCTCCTTGACACAATGCATCTGTGATGCAGTATTATTTAGGACATTATGCCCGAGTTAAGTGATTCCTCTCTAAGAGTTCATACAGAGGGTCTGTGGCTTTTTAAATTTATTTTTTTAAATCTGCTGTATTCTGTACTGGGCCTTAAATACAGCTCTGATTTAGTCTTAACTGCATTTATAATACTCACCGCACATACTCATCCTCCACGGGAATTTTGAATATTGTGCTGAGACTTAACTAAGCAAAGCTGATCATTTACCCATGATGCTATAGCCTCTCTTGATAATAGGAGGAATTATAATATATACAAGAGCAAATTTAACTTGTTAGTTTAAGCAAGAAAGGCTGAACTTACAGTTACATTATGACAAAAGGTTATTTAGTTCTTTCTGATAATAGATTTTTTTTTAAGGTAAGCAATAATAAATTAGCCTGGTTATAGGACGAAGCTTCTCGTTGATTATGAATTGCCTACTTAGAAGCTATTACAAAAAACTTCATGTCTGTGCATATCAATCAAATATCAATCTGTTGAAACGTCATTGTACTGTGGTTTATAAGTCTTTATTCATCAGAATAAAGAATGAATTTCTGTTTTGAAAGCAAATATATGTTAAAGCTTATGCAAGATTGTTATATATCTGTTCTAACACACATGGGGTAGCAGCTGTATGTAGCACTTTATGGCCATAGAAATGTATAACAATCAGATGTTTTACATTTCTCAAACACCTTGCAATGTAATGTGTAAAACAAGTAATTTCCTGTGACAAATTCAACTTAGACTTTGCGGTTTTTTAATTACTAATCCTAATGTTTCATGTCTTTTGTTTCTGTATATTCTTACACTGCGTAGTGGAACAAAGAATGTTAATATTTGCCCTGGTGCTGCATTCTCTTTGCTTCTAATCTACTGAGGTTTGGACATGTTCTTATCTCATACTTGATGAGTAAACAATGAGGGAAGAAAAACAGAAAATGAGGAATGAAGTATCTTCTGGTTTAAAGGGCATGTAGAAATGTTCATTATGATGGACTGGATTTACTATTCAGAGGAATAAATCACATATGCTTGTGCTACTGAGTGCTGAATTTGGCACGGTATTTTAGTTGTACGTCAAGAACCTCCAGATGAGATTTACCAAAGCATTATCATAAGGCCCAGTCTCTAATTTATAAATGCTACCTTAAGCATAGAGCTCTTATACAACCAGTCCAGACTGAGAGGTTGTATAAAGCTGTCAAGGTCTGTTGAGTGAACAAAGGGTCTTTTGAATGTAGATAGTGAATACAAAATAAGCTGCAGGGTTTCTTTATTTTTTTGGGAGGGTTTTGTGGTGCTACTCGTGTTTTGGGAATTTTTTTTTAAATTGTGTTTTGGGTTTTGATTTGTATTTTTCTCCTTTATCTGGTAATAAATACTATAGGACAGCTTCATAAAAAAACAGTGTGGCTCTTAACTTTGCAATTTGTAGAAGAGTACCTTCTGAGAAAAAAAGTCAAGAGTTCATGGTTAGCATAACAAATTGAATGCTTAGTGATTGCAAGATTAAATAATTTCCTTTTTGTAATAGTGTAAGCATGTACTTCCAGTCTGTAGAGAAGCACATGTCAGCTAGTAATCCCAGGTGGGAGCACCTTCCTAGATGTAGTCACTTATCTAAAGAGAGAACTTCTTCAAACACATAAGCAGTAGGAGATGTTTTTGTTTTCTGTGTCAGGTCTTCTGTTCCATGAAAATTGCAATAGTTGAGATTCGATGTCTGTGCCACTGAAGCATGGAAAATACTTAGTGTTCACATCATGTGACTCTGGGAAAAGTTAACGTTTTGCTAAAATCCTGCCTGAGAGGTTAATGGTCTTACCTACTTGAGCATGTAAATGTGGACCTCAAAACTCAATATTCTTAGTATACAGTGGATATAAGAGTATATAAGGATAATTTTACTGATATGCTTAAATGACATCAGTATTTACAGTCAGGGTGGAAGGATGTGTAAAATTAGGTTAATGCTATTTATATAGCTTATGTTAGGCTTAACTTGTTCCAAAGCATTAGGTGATCTTCAGAATTAAACTTGGTTGTAGAAAAAAGGGCAGTATGAATTTAAGTATGATTGTATTTTCATTACAGATTTGCTCAAGGTCATGGAACTTACATCCAGGCAAAACACATTGCCTACATATGCTCAGGTACAGATATAAAACTTTCTTTTGTAACACCCCACCCACCTTTATGAGATTGTTTCTCTTTTAAGAGAGGTTCTGTATTACATGCATTGATGAAATTACATAAGCAGTATTCTACAAAGGAATCTAGCTGTAGTTAAAAATTTCATATGGTGTAGAATATGCATGCTCAAGCTTTACTTGGAAAAGGTGCATGGCTCAAATCTCCAAATTCTAGTCATACCAGTAAAGTCACTTCAAATCCATCTGTATTAGTTTTTACATAGGAACATTGAAAACTTTTGATAATGAAAGAATGTCAGATGTTCTTTCACCTACTGTTTATTGGTTTTGCACTTTGAAGAAAGTTTAGACTTTTTTTCCTATAATATGCATAAAATTCAAGATCAGTTTCTTTTCACAACCCAAATGGAAAGTACTCCTCCTGTAGTTTACAGTAATTTCATTAGACTGTTCATATGCTGTGGAAGCGACTTACTTCATTTATTGCAAGCAATAATATTAATAATACTGTAATCATTGTGCCTGCTTCATAATTAATTTTTGGAGTGGGAGATGCTTTAAATCAGATTTTTGTGAGTTGGAAGAAAAGGAAAAAAGGTGAAAGTGAAATGTGTTGTGGGGAGTCCTGAGTGGCCCTAGAAGATGAACAGTAACATCAGGATGTTACTTAAAATGCAGTGTACTCTGGAGGCCTATGAGAGTACATCTAATGAATATCAAATTTCAGGCTGTTTTTCTACAAGCTAAGATCTTAATAGTTTAGGCAGAAAAAAAATAAGCCTTGCCTGAAAAATAAAACCTGCAACCCAAAATACTATATGCTGTTGAGTAATAACAGTTCTTACTGAACAAGTCAATTTTTTAAGGAAATCTGTGAAAGATCCGGATAAACTAACTTAAGATGTTGGACATGTGCTGTATGTGAAAAGTTACTTATAGAATGTTACATGTTGGAAGGGATCTTAAAGATCATCTAGTTCCAGCCCCACCCCCTGCCATGGGCAGGGGCGCCTCACCCTAAACCAGGCTGCTCAAGGCTTTGTCCATCCAGGCCTTCAGCACTACCAGGGATGGGCATCCGCAGCTTCTCTGGGCAGCCTGTTCCAGTGCCTCACCACCACCACAGTAAAGAATTTCTTCCTAATCTCTAACCTAAATTTCCCCTCCTTCAATTAATACTCATTCCTCCTTGTTCTGTCACTACAGGTCCTGAGTCGCCTCCCTTGCCCTGCTGGCCAGGCGACTTTTTTTGATGCAGCCCAGGGTTGGTTTGGTTTCTGGGCTACAAGTACACATTGCCAGTTTATGCTAAGTTGTTCATCATCTGTCCCCTCATGTCTTTCTCCCTAGGAGATCTCTCTCTCCCTTGTTAACCTTTGGGAGTTTGAAGTCAAGTAATCTATTTAAAATCAAGTTACATATTTTCTTGTCTAAACGCTTCTGATTTTCAGTGCTACTTGGTGAATTGGTGGGCCTTACATTATGAATATTTTATTTTCTATTTTTTTTTTCCTTTTTGTTGTGAATTTTTATTAAAGCTTCTCTGTTTATTTGATATATTACCCAAAGAACATGTTGCAATAAAGGTACCGGTTTCGGTACTGCAGAATTGAATTCGAGTTTTACTGATTGAAATTGGCAGGACAAAAACTGGAATTCTGGTTTCTGAAACAAGCAAGTTTCTTTAACTTCACGAATCTTACCTATGCAGCTAAATGAGATTAGGTCCACCAAGCTGAATATCCTACAATGTGTCATCTGGAAATTTTGTCTTGATGGACTTTGGAAACTGTTGCATGCCCAGTGTTTCTGGTGTATGAAACCCCAGTGAGAATTTGTTAGCATCTGTTTTCCTTCTGGAGAATTCTGCAGCTGAAAAAGGAGCTTTCCTTTAATTTTATTTTCCTTGAATTTTTTACTGCTTTCCTAGGGACAGCAAAGTTGGAGTCTCACCTCTTTGCTAGATTGTCTGAATTGGTGTGAGTCTTCAAAGAAAAATCTTTTCTTTTTCATGAGTGTCTAGCTCCATGCTTCCCTGGAATAATGTGCAGCTGAGATACCTGCTTGTCTTTGCTGGCTGTGGCAGTTGCCCCCACTGATGGGAAAGAGGATAGCCACTAGGAAAGGGAGAAAATGCAAGAGAAATTCTTGTGTGAAGGATAAGTAAGAATATGTTAGGTACGAGTTTCTGTGGCACATGAACAATTGATGTCACCTTATCGAACCAAATAATATAAAATCATGAAGACTTCTATAACAAGGATTGACAGGTGTCTAGGAAGAGAAATTATAGTGCAGAGTACTCACTTGCTAACTAAATGGAGGCAATGTAATCCAGAGGTAGTGGTGTCATAAACAAACAAAAATCAAAAAATCCACAAACAAAAACCAAAAAACCCAACCAACCAACAAAAATACCCCAGACTGCTCACTTTGCAACAAGGAGAACCTGCAGGGGTGTTACACAGTTTCAGAAATAGCTCTTCCATCTGGAAGTTCTTAAGTTACAATGTTGTTTTTGTAGCATGGCTCTGACAATAGATGAAAATTTACAGCAATTGTATTGTTAACTGTTAAAAGCATTGCTTGTCAGAAAATAGATCAGTGTAACTGTAGGCTCTGTCTCCCAGCTGTTTTTTACGGAACATTTAAGGAGCACTTGAGCTCTCCTAACTGAATATTGGCAACTACTAATACTGCTACCCAAATTGCATGGCAGTAGCCTGGGTCAGTAGCCCTGCTGGATCTCACAGAAAAGACTCTGCATTGTAACTCCTAGTCTATACGTGCCAAACAATCCACCATTACCTACCCAGTGTGTCTGTATGGATTTCAGTGTGCTTGGTGCAACCTGACTATCTGATCCTATTAACTGGCCTTCTGTGACCAGCTGTACTGTATCACTGCAGAACACATATGTGGTTTTGGTTATCAAAGAGGCCTTGGAAGTATCTTGCAATGTCTTATGAGGAAAACAGGAGCATCCATTGCAGTACTGGCATTGTATGGAGTTCCAGGGTGCCCTGCTGTGCCATTTAGCAGTGTCTTGGTCTAAGATTTTTTTCTCCTCCCTTAGTACCCTGCTGGCAGTCAGGCCCTAGGAAACAATATACCATCAGCAAAAGCTTGCTTATATTGGATTGATATCAACAGTGTTTGTGGAAACAGCTGTTTATTAACTATCATGATACTGTGACTGAGCTTTTTTGGGGCCAAATTAGGACTGTTTCAAGGACCAAATTCAAGTCTCAGCTATATGCATTTTGATTCCTTCAAAACCACTAAAATTGTCTCTCAGAGATGCGAGAAAGGCATGTATGTTCTAAACAAAGTAAGATAAAACAGCAGTGGAAATAGTGTTCATTGCTTCTTATTTATTTACAATGTGACGCTACCTTAGTGGTAGCTGACCATGAGTGCATGCCACATAAAATCCCTTCTTTTTGAGACTTGAGGCAGAAGTTTGAGCACTATGCAATTCAATCCAACCAGAATGCATGGAGGGTAGAAGTATTTGTCAGGAAAATAATTGTTATAGAACAAAATTTTGTTTACTCAATCTTACTTTGTAGGCATCTTGTCCATCTTCTGTAGCCGACAACAGGTCCTTCATCACTTGTAGATTTTACCCTCCTTTTGTGGCTGGTGTCTTTTATAGATTTTCCAGGGTTCAGATCTGGAAAAGGGAACTTGGAGGGGTGGTGGTCTTGCTCAAAGAAAATTTCCTGCTCCCCTGTCTTTGCCCATCCTTAGCAGGACCTAGTTTATCTTCTCTCTCCTCTCCCAACTCCATGAAAACTCAGGGCTTCATCAGCAGGTTTCTGCCTGGCTCTCCCTCTTTGCCATGTGAATGGGGGGAGCAGACAGAGTGGCACGGTCCAGCAGCTCACAGAGCAGGGAAGTGGCACTGTGTATTGAAGACAGATGCACCAGGGGTACCATGCAGAGCCAGGGGAGCAGCCCATATCCTGGGCACCTGGCTTTGCCTGCCAGTGGCCTACATTGCCTCTGGCTTGGCTGTGTGTGGAAGTGACCCTTGTTAATGGCAGCTGTACATGGTGAACATGAGCAGCGACAAGTGAAAAGACGAAGAAGATGGCAAACCCTGCAAGGTGCCCTTGTAAAAGAAAAAAAACCCCAGCAAGCAAGAACCCTGTGTTCTCCATCACAGACCTGGTTTTGGCAGCAGCACATGTGCGACAGACTGGAGACTCACCAGGCCTTGGGCTGATATGTCAGGGAAGTTGCTGCAAACCTTAGAATGGAGTGACCTTTCTAGCAGCTGGGGGATCACAGTCACTTCTGCTGGCCAGAAAGTGCACTTTGGCAACTGGGCTGAGTAGCTTCTATGGGGAAACTTTCCTCTAAGCAGAGCACCCCAGGCTAGCAGTCTCTCCAGTCTTGAACTGCTGTTTTGGCACCTGCCTGGAGGTGAGGTGCATCACATAAGCCATTTCTTGGACTCAGAGTATTTAAAATGAGAATGCAGTAGCAAAAAATGACACTGTGAACTTGCTCAACTGCAGAGCATGAGATGCAGGATGGCCAGAACCATAGGTCAGCAGAGAAAAGCAGCTTTCCTGCTAAATGTGAGACAAGCCACCATCAGTGAGAATAACCTAGTCACAGTCCCCCAGCTCTGTGTCCGGGACAGTGAGACACTGCAGCAGAGACTGGAGTGACCCATTTTCAGCATCCTCAATGACAAAATGTTCATTCTTGCTAATTCCTGTTCACAATTTGCAGGTGGAGCTGTTTGTAATCAGAATATTTACTGATGGTCATGTGAAAGTAATGAGCACATTCACGTGTGTAAAAACAGAGCCTTGAGCTTGAGATGTTCCAGATCTCTTCACATGCTGCTCAATATGAGTACAGCAGAAACTGCAGGCTTATTGTGCTGTCCCAGAATTGCAGTGGCTGGCCAAGGACTGTGGAATAACACCTGTCATGGGATCTTTCAACCTCTTGATTTTTCTCCCCCTCTACTGTCTTTATATTGTTCCAAGAAAATAACTTAAATGACCAGATCAGCACTTCTTGGAAGGGAAATACTCTATTCCTCAGGGAGGGCATTGGCTGCCAGAAGCTAACCTCACCCATGACAACACCAAGTATTCTGAAATTACATCTGAAGGTTATAGAAAAAGGTTACTCACAGAGGAAACAGTAGTCTCAAAGGCAGAAAGCAAGATTTGGAAACTGAAAAAATGCTATTGGTATCACCAAGATAAAACTTTAAAAACTGATATCATGGCTTTGGGACTCCAGAAACTGGTAAATTGGTCATTGCCTTTTTGGCTGCATTGCCTGCAGGTGCATGAGCACATGACAGACAGCCAAAATGCCAGCTGAGAGGACACTTTAGAATGGAGGTCCATAGGTACAGTACATGACAGATCCAAAGCATGGAGCTGCTCTGGGGGGCTGGACAGCCTTCTTTGGACATTTAGGGTGGGAAGGGCAAAGAAGTATCTGAAGTAACACCGGAGGGGGTGGTTGAGGCAGATGGACGTTAATTGTGGTCAGACCTCTCTGAGTCTTGTGCATTGCCCATTTGGATCTCATGCAGTTCACACCTGGAGTCT